>NW_017256261.1:30356-30835 GCF_001594055.1 Mycetomoellerius zeteki
GCAGGCGCACCGGACGTTACAGTACGTATGAACGTATGTATGTATGTGTGTATGTTTGTATGAATATATTATATGTATGTAGGTATGAATGAACATGTATGCATGTATGTATGTATGAACGTATGTACGAATGAACGTATGTATGTATGTACAGGGTGTTACGGATACATACTTGGCAGTATGACGGGTTGCATAGCGGACTTTGCAGGGGCATGGCGCTGTTCAGTGGTAACGACTGCGCGACATAGGTAATGACGGTGCCTTTATACCGACAATATCAGGAGCGTTCCAATTATGACGGACTTGAATAGTAATCGTTGTGATCATTATAAGAGGAGCCGAAATGATAATTAAAGATGAAAAATTGAGTTTTTTAACAAGTTATGCGATAAAACATTTTTCATATAAGAACATCATATATAAATATATACAGGGTGATTACTAATGGTAGTACCAACTACTTACCATAAGACTTACCT
>NW_017256262.1:0-1458 GCF_001594055.1 Mycetomoellerius zeteki
CTTGATATTCTCGTATACATTTTCACACTTCAAAAGATATATCAAGCTGTCCGTGTACATGATCTTACACTTATCGCGATACAACGGCATTACGTAATCGTAGTGAAATTCATACAGACGCATCTTGGATATTTCGAGAACGCACATACCTACGTATATCGGTTTGTTCAATTTTACCTCGAGTTTGCGCATTTCGACAGCAATTATATCTTCGGAAAAGACACTTCTGCTGTGAAAGTTCGGATTCGCTATCATCGCTTCCGCACCGTATCTTCCGTCCCAACGCGTTACGAGTCGAACGTCAACATGATCGCGTACGTTCTCCATTATTTTTCCAAATACCGCGTTATTCATAAATTTGTAAAGATTCTTTTCAAATTCGTTATTCGCGAGCTTTCTGAATCTCGTATTGAGTTCGATGTATCCGCGAAGCCATGGGGATTGTGCGAATTGTAATATTCGATGAATTTTTTTCACGTATAATCCGTGCTAAATGCATTGTTGTAAATTGCGATAATACGTGACATAGCGCTCCTTATCGTAGAGTGTAGCCAGCAGTTTATCATTTCGTTTTCCGGGAGGCCGTTCGCGAGTGGGACAGAATGGAAGGTCAGTATGAGCGTCATGAACGCTTTGCGGATACGCAAGGTCGACTTCTAGAATATAACCGATAACGGAGTCTGACGACACAGACATTACGTCAAAGCGCTCGACGTCATCGACCCATTGAAATTCTCCATACGGTAAGGATTCGGACATCGCCATGGATATCGCCCAACCGTACAAATTATTCACATCGAAGTACATGAGATACGTCGAGGGTTCCGAAGGATCGTATGAAGGTACATACTTGTTATTAGCTCGCGCATACCTATGCGAACATTGACTTAAACCACCGCGTATACCACGCTCCACAAACATCACCATGTCGATGTCAGTGAGCAATTCGAATCGAATACCGGTGTATTTCAACATAGCGTCCCACGTGTATCCCGGTAGAGTGTAATAATACGTCGGATCCAAACCGTAACTCTCGATACACTAATCACGAAAATTTTCGAAAACGTCCGGCAATAAAAGCACATCCGTCTTGAGATACAAATCGCTATAATCACCGAGAGTCTCTACGCAAAAGCGTCGCCAAACGTTCGTCGCGTGTTGATAATCGTCCTCGGAAACGACCTCGTCTGTTAACGAACTGTAAAACGACTCGCGCGGCGGTAAACTAGTCTCATCCAGCTTATCAACGCTGTTGACGTACTCGTACGGAAACACTCCTTTACGCGTAAGCAGATCAAAATCCTCGGTGTTAAGATTGCGAAATTCCGACCGCGTGATTGTCAATTTACTCTTGTCGAGATACGATACCAATTTCTCGAGACTAGTACTGAGAAATTTAAAAGAATCCACAAAACGTAATTTCACGTTATCCGTTCCCCACTTGACTTTCGCCGTATC
>NW_017256263.1:0-1090 GCF_001594055.1 Mycetomoellerius zeteki
TGTATAAAAAAACCAATAGTTTACAAGATGTTTTATACTTATTTCTGGCATGCATTGACATAAAAAAAATATTAAATAAGGCATAAATTATTATTTTTTTTATAATCGTACCTTACTACTTTTATGAAGTAATGACATTAATCAATTTGTATAAAGAAGGCATATAGTTGCTTTAAAAATAATATATATGCAAAAAGGATATTTTTTGAATAAGCAACTACGTGTTTTCTTTCCTTCAATTTATTCATCTCCTCATTCTGTTCAAAAGAGTATTAAGAATAAAGAAATTAATAATTTACGAGTTATTTAATATTTTATGTCAATATATGCCAGAATAAAGTACAAAATATCTCGTAAACTATTGGTTTTTTGATATCACTACCTTAATACTTTTATATGCAGAATAATTACATTCACATGAAACGTTGGCATTTCAAGAATGGATCTGGACACACAGAAAACCCGCGAAACGCATGATTTTCATATTTTAAATATACTTATATTTTAAGCAATAATACATATAATATAAATATAATGCATATAGACTTTAACAAAATAAAATAATAATGCAAAGAAAAAACGAAAAATTAGTATTGGTCATATTGTATATGAATGATAGGTAATTGTGCGCATTTCAAAACGCTTGCGCACAGTTCCCCCACTTTCCACTACTAACGAAATGTAAAAATATCCAAATTTGTTTCTGACTCTGATAAATGGAAAATCATTAGTTTATTCCGGTCGCGCGCACTACGCAAAAAATTTTTTTTAGACATTGTTTATATAATTTATTGCTCACACGTTTTTAATATCAAAATATTCCTCGTAACACGTACTATCGAAATATGTCCATATTCGAATTTGTTGCTAACTGTAAATAGCGAAAAACAACATATTTCTTCCAGTCAATAAAAGTGCGCACCATGGGATGATTTTCGCGCATAAGGAATGCAGCACAAAAATCGTTCGCATGCAGTACATTTTATAGGACAGTGCACGATATTTCACAGAAAGTTTCATGTAATTCTGCTGATTGGTTTTACAACAAAAGTGATATGTACGGGATATGCAGGGGTTTTCCCCTGTAAAT
>NW_017256264.1:0-1191 GCF_001594055.1 Mycetomoellerius zeteki
CATAAATTTTATCAAATGGGTAAATTTAAAATAACATTATAAAACGTTTTAATTACTTTGTCGCAGATATTAAAGAACAATCCTATCCCTTCATACGTTCAATGACATTTTGTGTTACTTTTAACTTCAATATGTGTCAAAATCAATCCATTTTTTAGTTTCAAAGTAAAGCGTTGATATTAAGGTATGAACTTTGTAAATAATAAATTAAGTTTGAGTCAAATTTAGTACATTCTTAAGTTATTTAACTATAATGTTTTAGTTACATTAACGACATGTTGAGTAGAAGCAAGGACGGCATACAGAAATGGTTAAAAAATAAATAACTCAAAATGGATATAATACAACACTATGAATTCAACACATTGTATTCTTTTATATAATATTTGTACATATTAACGCCAATTACAAAACCTTTATAAATTATTTTAAATATGCCAAATTCTATACTTCAAAATGCATTGAGCTTATTTTGCAGAATATTTATAGTATGATAGTAGAATATAGATAGTATGATAGTATGATAGCAGAATATTGATAGTAAGAAATAACTTTCAAAAAAACTCGCTTTTGTTTTATAAAATAAAAAGTAACTTTTAAAATGTTTTCCAGCTTATGCTTATCTGTTATGTTAGAACATCACACACCTGTGTGTACAAGTATATTAAAATATATGAAAAATTACACAATTGTTATGTAATGTCTCAACCATGTATATGAAAATTCGATGAAATTTATGTAGGTGTCCGAATTTTGAACGCTAATAATATTAAGCAAGTAAGACAGTTAAAATTCCATATAAAATTATGTTGTAAATATTTACCTGTTCACGTAAGTTCTCATCAAGATTATAATTGGACAATTTGTAAAGAATTACTACTGTCTCATTTATCTGAAAATATATTAATATATAACAAAAGTTTGTAGTAAAACTGATAGCTATATACAATGAATAAGATTTAGTCATTTCAAATACTTGATATGTGCAATTTCGTTGTTGCATGTGCTTATTATTCTAATTATAAATAATTATTAATGCCCTTAATCTATTGTAACTATACCTCATAGTAAATAGTTTGACATGTGAAGTTTGTTTTGAAAAATAAAATGCTTGGCAAAACAAAATTAAAACATTGATATGAATCAGATATAATATAAAAATATGTCCATATATTCCGATGCACTCCGAAT
>NW_017256265.1:0-3848 GCF_001594055.1 Mycetomoellerius zeteki
AATGGTTTCGAGGCTATAAAAAATTTCATTTATCTGGCTTTTTTAAAGATTTGAATTTTTTTTGAAAGCTTATTCCAAAATTATTGATTATTTTCATAATTGTTTTTTTATTGTATATATCACTGTTTGAATTTTCTCAAAAGAAAATAAATTATTTAAAAATATTGATATTTTGAAAAGATATTAAGAATTAAAGGATGATTTTATAGATCCATGTCTAGTTTTCTAAGGTGCTTTTTCTAGCTTTCTAGGATTCATTACCTTACACAGATAATTATAAAAGTTTAATTATTTTAATAATATATATTCTTATTTTAAGGAAGTACATTTCGATTTCCACGAGAAGAAAATAATCGATTAGGAATTTCTTCAGATGCAGTTTTAAAATTTGATGAAATTCCATCTACAGAAAAAATTTTACATATTTTGAATACTGCTAAAAACGATGCACTAAATATTGCAGTAGAATTGGAAATGAACATGAATGAAGAAAAAATAAAGGAAAGTTTTGAAATGATCAAAATTCGGCATGTCACTGATGAAGAGAAAAATAATGAAGAAGAGAACAATGATAATATTATACAAGAACAAAATAATGATACTGTATCTGCTACTGAAGAATTCGAAGAAGATTTTGAAAATTTAGAAAGTGATATATCAATATTTAAAAATCAAACAGATTTAAATTTAAAAGATTATACTAACTATACAAAAAATAATAAAAGTTTATTTTTAAACGTAAATGTTAATGGAAAAAAATATACTGTACGAAAGTCTTCACTTTGTTGGATGTATCAAAATAAAACTAGATTATCTAATGATAGATTATATCGAGTTCGTGGTATGAACATGAATGTTAAGAATGTTATGAACATTAAGTGAAGAGTTAAAGATTGAATGCGAAAAATATTATTCTATTTATTATGATACTAATATTCCATATATAATATACATATATAATAAACAATTTTTATTTCTACGTTACATTATATATTATATATTATATGTATATATTTTATATTACTGTATAATATGTATCTATTACATTTCATATGTAAAATAAAAAAATAATAAATTTATTTTGTTCCTTCAACTCTAAATTCATTAATTTTTACTAATATTCAATTTTTAATAAATTGTTATTGGAATATAGTGCTCAAATAAACAAAATAAATATACCTTCAAAAACGCATTTTTTAAATTATACTGACAATAACACTAGCAATAATAAAGAAATAGAAAAAAAAAGAAATAATCCAGACAACAAAAGTTTCTAAAATCGGGTCATAAGACGTTTTTTACATCTAAAAGATGATTCAAACGCATCCTATGTCACAATTTTACATTTTGTATTGTTCGAGAATACAGAAATACTTATTTAATACCAGCAATACGGGCAATACTATGACAATACTGATAATAAAATAAAAATATTAGGAATAAGCAGTATTGCTGGCAATACGAAAACAATACTAACATTACAATAACAATGCTAGCAATAAAATATTGTATTGCCATAATTAGCAATCACTGTACATTTTTTAAGTAGTGGTTGACCCCTCGAGAATTGCTGAAGCCATTGCGACGCAATTTTGAAATTAACAGCTCAAAGGCAGTGTGCTATCTTGAAATTTTACGTGATCGTAAGTTGAAGAAACTGAAATTATCACAAGAAGCTTATACAAAACACATACTTAAGACATTTTTCGGTAGTCTAAAGGCTTAGGACGCTCGCACGGAATGCAAGAGATCCGGGTTCGACTCCCGGCCGAGGCATTATTTTTCGCAATAAGTTTATTACAGTTTTTAAGTTGGGAAATTTGGAGGGATTATTAATATTTCAGATTTGATTGTGTTGAAAGTCCGACAATCATATCGGCACGCAATTATAATTTCTGGAATTAATTCATTTAAAATGAATTTAAAATAGTTCAACATCTTAACGTTCAGACCGTTAGTGGCGCTTCTTAGTTTAAAGTAATGTATTTAACATAAGCGGTCTTCCAATCTTATTATTGTACATACTTAAAAAATTCAAGATGTTAGACTGCAATGGAATTAAGATTCCTATTGATCCTAATGTTAAATTAAAACGCAACTTGAACGAAGATAGGAATCCAGGTCCAATCGCTAATGTTTCATACCGACAATTAATTGGGTCCCTTATGTACCTCTCAATCGGAACGAGACCTGATATTTCATATGCTGTAAATCTATTAAGCAGATTTCTTGAAGCACCATCAAATGAACACTGGACAGCAGCAAAACAAATATTAAGATATTTGAAGTCAACAATCAATTTGACGATAGTATACAACTATGGAACTGATGACAACACAAATCAACTGACAGCATATTCGGATGCAGACTTCGCTTCATGCCCAGATACTCGTAAGAGTATTAGTGGAGTTGTACTTATGTTAAACAACGGACCTGTGGTTTGGTCTTCCAGAAAACAAAGCATAGTGGCAACTTCCACAACAGATGCGGAATACGTATCAGCCCATGATGCAGCCAAGGATGTCGCTTGGTTTCGATAACTACTCAAGGATATTGAAATCGAATAATATAATACCACTACACTGCATTGCGATAATGCGGCAGCTGAAAAACTGATTCAGAATCCTATCTTTTATAAAGATCGGAGCATATAGATATAGAAAGCATATAAATTCCATTATGTACGAGATCTGTTAATAGATGTAAAACACGTTTCGTCCAGAATGCAACTTGCTGATATCTTAACTAAGCCTTTGTCACGCGAGAATTTCGAGTCTAATCGGAATCAATTAAATTTAGCATAATGTAATTCACAATTAGCTCGAGTGGAAGTGTTGAGAGAAATGCGATTTAACATCAATTACATTTCACGATATTAAGTTCATTCGTTTTTTTTTTGTTTCTTTTGATTGTTTTATCTTAACATTTTTGCTTAGTTCATGGAGTCACGTGATACGTACGCGCAAAATTACTTTACCTAACTTTACTGATATAACTGTTACCAAGTTAAGACTCATTGTTGTTTCTACAAACGTCAGACTATAAGTTATAATACTTGAGAAATCGTAATAAATCACTTATTCCACATTTCACCTATATCTAGTTATTCACACAAAATAGCCCAACAGTCTTCTTATTCCGATCCAAGTAATGGCAGCTTTAATTCTCTGTCAAAAATTATTACTCTCGAAAAAAACTGACGTATCAAATGAAAAATTAAAATCCAGATGCTACAGTCTTAATTAATCAAGGTAAATTCTACAGTATACAAATTTAAAAAAAATAAAAAAACGCGATAAGAATACGCTTTTTGAAAAAAATAAAAAAACGCGATAAGAATACGCTTCTCGAATAAAACCTAAGTATCCAACCCAATTAATAGTAGTTTTAATTTTTCTTCAAGGATATTCTTACCAAGTGGTATCTTTGTTATTTATTGAACTCTAGCGATAATGTATCGTTCGCATAAAAGATTTGATATCAACAAAACTGGTGCTGAGATAAATTCAACAAAATTTTATGTATCATTCGTAAAAAAAGATTTAATATCAACAATTGGCGCCAAGATAAATCTCATGTAATTCGGATACTAAATTAAATAAATAATATTATCAATAAATAAAAGAAGGGCAACTCTTCAATGTCAAATCTTTTATATAAATAATACATATCATTAAAGTTAATATTATTTATTTAATTTGGTATCCGAATTACATGGGATTTAACTTGGCGCCAATTGTTGATATCAAATCTTTTATACGAATGATACATTATCGTTAGAGTTCAGTAAATAATAAAGATACCACTTGGTAAGAATATCCTTGAAGAAAAATTAAAACTACTATTAA
>NW_017256265.1:4623-6859 GCF_001594055.1 Mycetomoellerius zeteki
TTGCCGTGTGGCAAGTGTTTCCGCGTCCAGTGTGTGGGAGCCATTAGGAATTATAGTGTTCGTTGAAACATTTACTGTGGTTGCCGCGCGACAAGATTTTTTAAACTTTATAATCAACTTCTATAATCTTTTTGTGTGAGAAGGAGACGAGACGTGATGCACAGAAGAAACACAAGCAACTTCACGATAAAATAACGCTTTTTATTCCGACTACATACACCGATTACATACACCGACACAATAAAAGAATAGCGATTGTACAGAGCGATGGCCTGCAATTACAAGTTACCGAATTTTCCTTGATACCCTGGCTTATGAATTACGCAACTCTGTAAGAGTTCCCGAAATCACCTGAGAAAATCAACCGTAAAGTTTTCCGCTCTGCGCGGATTTACGCGGTACGAATTTGAGTTCAAAAGTACGAAGAAATCGCTATCAGTAACACGGCGGAAAAAGCACACCGAAATTGCACTATTGACGCACTACTTCTATTTGCGGTACTTCTCAAAAAAAGCCACGAGTGCCGTTGTCGTCACCTTTTATATCCTCGTGGTTCCAAATTGTTCTCGCAAGCGCTAGATTACATTTCGAGGCAATGAACTCTCTAATGAAACAATCTGGAAACACTGAGATGACTGTGGCGACACGCTTTGCCCGATTTTAGCTAGAGTCCCTATATCAGAGTCTGGCCACTGAGGCCTAGTAAAGAATTAAATGGCGTCTATCACGTGACTTGTGTATCATACGCGTCCTAGACGTAAACACGGTTGGAAATATTAATATTGTCACACTTTTATTTTATTAATTATAAGATAAATTCGTGCGTAAGTACAGCTATTACATCGAGTCTTGCTTTACACAAAAATGCCAACCTGTTGTGTTTTGGAATGTGGTAATATAACGATCAAAAGGGATTTTTTTTGCATCCACTTCCGACGGATCCTACAAGAAAGTCGTTATGGATTGAAAAATTAATAGAAAAGATTGGAATCCCTCAAAAAAATGGTTTATATGTGTGAAGTAAGCTATATAGTATTAAATATTATTCTTAATGACTGAAAATTGAGTATTTATTGCATTGACATTTTATAGATGCATTTTTCTGATGATGTGGGAAAAACCTCGTGTAGATGGAAAACGGAAACTGAAACATAATGCAGTACCAACAATTTTTCAACCACAGACACAGGAAAATGATACTTTAGCAGAAGTAAGTAATCAATTATAGTCAATTCCTTCTGATAAGTTTTTTTCTTTTAATTGTGTATTTTTGCTAATAATATATTTTTAATTATATTATTTTTAATTGCTAATAATATTGCTGATAACATTTTTTAGTATATGTATAGATCATAAAATAATCAACTTTTTATATAATATACAGATTGACATAAAGAATAATGAAACAGCTCCTCAAGTAACATTTATGATTAATTGTGAAATGGAAACACAATCATTAACACAAACAGAAACAAAACAGAAGCATAAGCAGGAACAATCTAGTGACAGTATTTTAGAACAGTCATTATCATATGAGAATATGATAAAAAATGATGTCATTAAAAAACTGGAAGAAGCTAACCGTAAACTTCGACAGGCAAACGTCATTCTACATAGAATAAATAAATCCAGACAAATAATGAAAAAAACACGTAAAAAGATTAAACAATGAGAAGAAAAAGATTACAGAAGAACATTTAAAATTAAAATCGTTATTAAAATTGAATAAGATATTCAATGATGATCAAATTCAAGCTCTGAGTAGTTCAAATTCACGCAAGGTCAAATGGTCAAATAATACAACAATGAAAGCTCTTCGATTAAAATTTTTATGTGGAAGCAACGGTTATCAGGAGTTATTAAAACAACAAATTCCTTTCCCATCAGAACGTACTCTGCGAAGAAGAAAAGAAAATGTTAATTTTCAAGAAGGAATATTATATGATGTGTTTGATATTTTGCAAAAGTAAGTATCGTTGTTTAAAGATGATCGCGAGAGAGATGCTGTAATAGCTATCGATGAAATGAGTTTAGTTCCTGGTAAACAGTTTGATCCATCTACTCAATCACATATTGTATATACTACTATTCCTGACAGTTTTGGTAATATGATGTGTTCTTAAATGTCAACTTTGATTAATTTAATTATATGTATTTATAATTTAATTATATGTATTTGTAATTGTAGTATATTAATTATACAGTATATCAATTGTATAGAACATCAATTGTGTAT
>NW_017256266.1:0-19190 GCF_001594055.1 Mycetomoellerius zeteki
CATCCGCATTTGTAGAAAAAACGACTGCACTCAAACGACAACCTCATTTAATCTTTGAATATTATATCGTCGACGATCCATTCCAGGACGTAAAGTAAATGATAATTATAATTCCATTAATTTATTACATTCCATTTCTAATTGGCCTTGTTTTTTTAATTCTTCATAAATCATTAAATATGACTGTGCAAACACATTATATTTACGCATTATGTGCTCGAGATTTTTTAAGATTTGATAATCCAACTTCGAATTTTCATTTAAACGATGATCAACTGCCTCATTCGAATCAACTATAAAAAGCTGACCATTTGTTGGATTTTCATTGGATACAGCATATAAAGTCGTATTAATATGATAATAAATTTGACCTTGTATCTTAAAACAATAAGGTCCAGGTCTCCTATCTTTAAAAGTAATTAAATGGACATTAAATGATGCAAAGGCAAATGAATTATTATAACTACGAATATGATTGAAAAATTCAATGGATTTAGCATGACTGCCATTAAATAAATTTCGAAGAAAATTAGGAGGTTCAGGTAATGGTTGAAGATATATTGCATCATGGTTACAACAGTCATGAAAAGAATTTCTTCTATTTGCAACCTTTTCAGCTAGAAAATGTTTAGCATTACAATGAATACAAGATATATTCATCGGACCAATATAATATTCAACTATGTCGTTAATTGTATCATTCTGATTTAAACGGGGAAGTTTTTTTGACGTGATCGATAAGATGATTGACTTTCAGCAGAATTTTAATATAAAGATGTTTTAAATGACTATTATTTAAATGACTATACATTTAAATGACTATTATTAGTAACTTCTCTTGCAATTTGACGACGTCGACGTTGATTTTCCGCTCTTTTTTCACGTCGTTGTCGCTGAAATACTTCTTCATCTTCTAAAGTGCGTTCAGCAGAATTTTGATATAAAGATGTAGCATTAACATGACTGTTATTAGTAACTTCGCTTTCAATTTGACGACGTCGCCGTTGATTTTCGGCTCTTCTTTCACGTCGTTGACGCTGAAATTCTTCTTCATCTTCGAAAGTGCGTTCTATTTTACGTCTTGGCATTAAATTTAAATAATTTTATCAGTAATAAATGAATAAGAAACAATAAAATTGTTTGCCCAAATTAATAATTAGAACCTAAATTTGAAAATGAATTAAATATTTATATCTTCAATGATATCCTGCGATCGACCATAGGATACTTTTAGGACATCTCTTGGAGGTTTATTAAAATTAAAAATACATTAATATAAATCTATGTTAATTAAAATTAACATAGATTTATAAATAGTAATTGTTTCCCAAAAATGACCAAATTCTGTTAGTGTGATGTTAATAATATAATATACTCACTAATATTATAATATAATATACTCCATAATATTATGGAGTATATTTACTTTAAATAGGTTGAAAAAAAATTGAACCAGAAAATTTTCTGCATACAAAGTCTGATAATATATATTTGATAACATATACTATGATATATAACATGTACTCTAATAATATAATATATACTTGTTTCTCTCATAAAATTATAACAGGAAGGCATATTTCAACTAAAACAATAACAAAGTGTAAATCCTCATACAACTGTAATGAAAATTTTTCTAAGATTTTTACATATAATTTTTCAAAATTATTATATAATTCTAAATATTTCGTAACTTTCTAATATTTTTTATTTAAATTGGAACAATTCTCAGAAAATCTTTTTAAAAAAAAATAAAAAATTTTTCTAAGAACTTTCCATATGTTAATTGTAAAATATAAGAGATTTCTATAATTTTAGGTAGGTATAATTATCTCAACAATAACGTGATTGAAAAGTATAACATTTGATAAAGATTGCAAAATAATCTAAAAATCACGGAATATTTATGATAAATATTAATTAGGTATTATTTATTTTCTGAAATGTTAAACAAATATTTTATATAGAAAAGAGACATCAAAATCGGACCAATTTGCAGTTTTTCATCTTAAAAACTAAATCTCATCAGATACAATTTGATATTATTTGATCTAATTTGATCCACACACATATATAATGAAATCTTCATTTTTTCCCGGGATAATTCAACGTAAACCTAATTTTTTGTATGAAATAAATATGACGTGATTTTTAAAAATAAATAATGAATTTACAAAATAATATAATTCGTGCACATCTTATGCAAAACTATTTTAATCTAATAAAAAAATGTTAATCTGTAAAATTCAAATATTCAATTTTAATTGTAAGCTATATAAATTTTTCAACTATCTAAAATACATAATATATATTTATAATAAATTATAAAAGATTTCTTTTTTTTTCTTCTTATTTGTACAAGCAAATTTTTAAAGACTTTCAGAGAAATGTATAAATTCAATTTGGATCTTGAAGAGAGTATATTTAATATGTATCTTTTTCTTCAAATTACAAGTTATGTTATGAGTTACAAATTACTTCAAGTTTATTAAGTTTACGTCAATGATATAAAAATGAAATGTAGACTATTCACTTTCAGTGAGACATGTCAATCATATAGAAAAGATAATCTGTCATATAATATGTGTGCGTCATTTTTACAAATACGCCTACCTGTTGCAAAATCGCAAATCGTTACAACATCGAAATTCGATCGCCTGCATGCTGAATGGCCCACGGGGATCCACGATATCGATGAAGAAGAAGAAACGTGCGTTCCCGGGGACAGAGTAAGTGCGGAGAGGGTGAAAACCTTGGCATTCCCCACGATTGCAACTCGAATAATAATTCTCCCCTTCCACGAGACCTCTTACCTTGTTTTCGTGACTCCGGATTCTGCGTATTTCTCCTCCGGATCATTGCAAATTCAGATGCAATCGTGATTGCAAATCGTTAGATTCTTGCAATGTTATGCGCTACGATCTTACGGCATCTCATCTTTTTGCGGCTTTTAATTTATATCGATGGCTGTTATATAAAACATGTTATTTAGCACATTAGCTCATTATTGCAATACTGAAGTAAAAGACGTATGACATAATTTTTAAAAGATAATATATTTTTAAGTTTGTGTGCAAAGTTTAAATTAAAAAATTGTTACATTATTTACTCTTTAAAATTTTATTAATAATAGTACAATATATTATTAAAAATTATGTTATATTATTAAAATATCTAATGTCATTTAATTTTGTATATAATTATTCGTAAGTATTACATTTTTATGTTAACATTTATCATTTGAAATAAGAACAAGAAAAAAATACTATAGTGATAGTGAGAGGATTTTTATTTTTTTTAATAATTTTTATCTTTTCTATTTTTAATAATTTTAATAATTCTTTTACTCTTTATATAATTCCGGTTCTGATCTTTCTTCACAAAATGCATCCGCTTCGGTGAAATAACTGTAAAAAAAGTAACAATTAGAGAAACAAAAAAGTATTTCCTTATAATTTTCTACGGTCACGAATGAAATGAAAGCATAACGAAGCAAGGATACAGTCGGAAAGATAATTTTAACACCTTATTATTATCATTTTTTCCCCGTACTTCATAAAAATGTTAGTATTAAATATGTCAGCAAAATATATATGGTTATATGGTTTCACATAAGAAAACCAGTTGCAGATTAATATAAGACCTTAATTCTTTCAGTCTGTTTGGTGGTAAACCTTAGTAATACCATAATATTGAAATATTATATTTAATGGAAAATTTATTTTAAAATTTTTATTACAAGAAATAAAATTCTTTTATTATTTTTTACATTATTCTTAATATTTTTTTCTTTTTTAATAATATTTAAACATTATTAATTATTATTTCTTATTCTTAATTATTCTTTTTATAATTTTTTGTTCTTATAATAATATTAAAATAATTATTAAAATTTTTAGAATTAACAAGTCATTTTTATCGAAGAAAATCGTTTATTTATCGAATCAAGCCTTTTAATGTTATATTGCACGGGTTTATGATACTTAACTATTACCGGAAAAGGAAAGTATAGGTAACGATGCAAATTTAATGCAATTACCGCTCGCGCTCTTCTCGCATAATATAAGAAACGTCAAGGCAAAGAGCCTCTGAAAGTCCATCTCAGTTACGCACTTTCAAACGCAATCCGCGCGATGTTAGATAATTAAATACATTAACCCTTCCTAGAAACAGCGGTGCATTTATTACAGTTATGTAAATCTCACGCAAGGCGGAGAGCATAATGCAACGATGCTTGGAAAAGTGGAATGCCGCCTACAGCGTCTACTCTCTTGCGTATGAGAGCAATAACTTATTCTAACGTATGCAAATAAGAACAAAAGCCACAGATAAAGTAACGAAAGTATGCAGATGCGGAAAAGTGAAATGTTTCACGATAGAACACAAAGGAAAGCATGTTGAAAGAAAAACGATCGCGCGGAACCCTTCGCAAATTCATACGATATGAAAAGAATAGCAATATGATATCTATTCTACTATTACGATCTATCATTAGATCTATAAAAATCAATACAGAAATATTTTACTTTTATTCATTTTATTCTCGATAAATAAGCGTAGGACAGAGGGAGGATAGAGATAATTTGATCCGTACAACATTAATGTTCGTTTTATAAACATAAAATATTTGCGGATATTTTTCTTTCTACATCCTTTGTGTTTTCTAATTAATTTATATATGTAAATATCGTGAGATATAATGTAAATATACGTGCCTAAATAGTTGGGACTGTAAGAATCCTTTCAATTCTCACGATTCGTCTGTGAAATCGATCTTATATAACATATATTTATGAAATATGTGACCAGAACATACAATTATTATTAGATAGTCACACGGCATCATATTACGTAATATTATGTATGAGTTGCATTGCGACCGTCACTATACGGAATGTTTCTTGACATTCCGTATACGATGAAAGGAAATCAAATCAAAGCTATCTTAAGATTAACTGGAAACTAGACATCTCGATTGGTACGTTAAATGTAGGGCCTTATTGGATAGAAGTCTGTTTCTCATTAGATATAAAATAACAATTACTCGTGATGGAAGAAAGCAAGTAGTATGTATGATTGCAAACAACGATAGGAGGTTGACAAAGTGTTGCACGCATTCTTATTATATTTTTCATTATTGCTTTCTTTTTGTCGTAGGCGAACGAGTTGTGTCGCTTCCGTTAATTCTATATGATTTAATCTGATATACTCGTCTTACACACAACCGCTACACAATATTAACTATTTCCCAACGTTTCTCTCGCAGCAGCTATGGGAACTAACCATAAAAATACAGGAAGGCATGCTTGATATCATCTGATATCGGGTTTATAAATTAAAATCAACACGTGAGTCTCCTGCAATATATTCTCTTTTCCCTTTCTTATGAATTAAAAAATTTATGTGTCAGATACACTCTCTTATTATAATTACGTAAAATATTGAATATTATGAAATATTATCGAAATAGAATTTCAAGGATCAGTTTCATGGGAAAATAATCGTAATTATCTTGATCGCGTGTTTGCCATTAAAGTGTAATATCATGTACATACATAATTGCATTACTCAACACAGAGTAACATGAAATATTTGATACTCCCTATTTAAAACTAAAAATGGATCACGACTGGCTATTACATAATTGATTAATATAGCATAATTAATCGTGTGTCGTCATTATATCACAGAAGAAGGTGGGCACTCTTGTAGATCATATCAACATATATCTATCTCGCTTAAACGACGATGTTTTTCGTTGATGAATTTTACAATCGAATGACGAGTTTCACACGCATTTGTAATCCTGCAACCGCGTTTCTCATTATTACGGAGAACGGCTCGTTTCGTGTCCGTTCTCATTAATTCCGCGCGATCTAATCCGATCATAGTCTTTGCGATCGACAAGCATGTCGACTGACCGACCCTGATCAAGCCACGTCGAGAACAGTATTCTGATTCGCGTGCAAGGATCGACTTTCGCTCCGTACATCGTCGCATGCACTCTGCGCAATCTTGCATCTCGATGTTACCTATGCGCGATCCCGCTTCTGCGAGAGAATCGTGTTTTCTATAACACCTAGGCACAGGTGAATAGAACTTATATGTGTCTGTGTAGAGGTTGTAGATACATGAATTAATCTAGTTCAAACCGGAGCGAACCGATTCTTCTTCCCTCTTTCCTCTCACAATTGCAGTACGCTCTAATTATTATTATTAATAGTTTCAAATATCCATTTATAATGGCATTAGTTATTAGACAATCATATTTTGATCTACTGCTGCGGTACAAAATAGTATGTTAAAAAAGGACCAATTTTTTTTTTAGAATAAATATAAATAAAAGAGATATTTATTTTATAGATTCTGATCTCCTGATTACGATAAAATTAATCCAATATATATACGTATAAGCGTGTGAGATTGATGAAACAACTATGTACATGACATAATATTACGCGTAATTTATATATATATTTTTTAATGTATTGGCTTCATATGTCATTCAAATTTCTATAAATACACCATGTTTTTGCTCAATTTTCAAAGGGTTCTCCAAATCTTACGAATTTTTTTAGATTTATCATATTCAGGAGAAGTCAAAATCTATAAAAAACGTTTCTTTCATTTAAACCTTTTTTCTACCTTTTATTTACATTTATTATATTTTAACATCCTCTTTTTACATATTTTGAATATCGTTTATCATAATTATAAATATCCTTTTAATTGAAAAGTACATAAATTTTATTAAAAAATGTTAAAAATATACTTTTTGATGATAACATTATTACATCGAGCGAATTTCTATCACTAAGTTAAAAAATAAAAGTCAAAAGTTTTTCTTAATAGTTTATTTGAAAATGTTAATTATTTTAGATAATATCTTTAATTTTTATTTTTTAATTTTAGAATCTTATGTTTTCAAGCAAAAAGATGAAGTTATACTGCAATTACAATAATGATTCTAAATGCTATTTTAGTTGTTAGATTTTGAGTTTTTTATGACTTACGATTATTTCATGTTGCGATCAATTAACGAAATTATTAAGAATTTCCTTCTTTTTTTTCTGTTGAACAAAACAACGGTCACTCCACGCGCACTCCAACTATTTAATTCACATTGTATAACACATTCACGAAATTTTGCAGAGTCAGCCAATATCTTCAGATCGTACCGCGAATACTTTCACATACGATTCCTCGTTGAAGCTTTCTCTCGCACGTTCTCTGAAAGGATAAGAGGAAACGAAACATACTTATCCACTTGTTGATTGATAAGAATCTAAGTGGACCACTTATCTCAAGAAAATCTTCAAAACGTGTTGAGAACTATGGAATAAGAGTAATCGGTGATTATGAGATGCTAAACGGAAAACGAGCGTGAATCAGATAGGGCAAACGAGATACTTGGTCCACATGCTCTTGCGTATTCTGACCTGGTTTTTATCCAACCTGAATAGTCGAGTTCTGATTGAACTAAACCATACGAGCTGTAAATCTTGGTTTAACGTAACGCGTACATCTTCTACAACTATTTTACTTAAACATTGCCGACAATTAAAGTTGTTAATCCAACAAATTTATACAATAGTATCGATTATCATAAATAGGAATTAAATAACATAACAATTGAAACATATTTAACAACTGGTGAAACTTGTTGCCAACAACTTAAAATTAAACCTTGAATTAAAATTGTTTTTATTCAAAAATTCACTATTACGTCAAAAAAAAAAACAGAAAGTTAATTAAAAATAACTTGTACGAAAATTAATTTGTAATAGAAAGTAACAATTTCTATATCTTCCTTTATCTTATTTACAATATTTCTAGTTTAGACCTGACTTTATATCTGTACAAAATTTACAAGTATTATTGGAAAACGTGAGAAAAAGTCTCTCCTACTATCACGATTTAGTGATCAAAGACTACTTTCTTATTCCTTTTTATTTCAAATAATGTTCTCACGAATGAGAATTTTATTACTCACATTATTATGGAAGACATGTGAAATTAACAATAAGCAACACTGTCATTGATTATAAAATACGATAGATTTAGAAACTTGTCAAGCACTTATAAGCTGGTAACTGTTACTAATATATGCGACAATCGTATCCTTTGATACTTTCTTATTCTTCTGATAATATCCGCTTCATAGGAGAATATTGCCGTCGTTTATTATATCACAGTATCTATCACACATGCCGACCGTCGTGATTCACACTTGCCGAGACTGGTTTGCATTCTACATTATTGTATCCTGGTAGCATATTACTCCATATATTAAGAGCTCGTTTCTAACAATAAGGATGACTCATACTTTGAATTGACTAATTGCAAAGTTTAATTTAGAGCATTTGTGTGACGCTTGTAATAATTCTATTAAATCACTTATATGCTTATTCTATTAAATCACTTAACTGCGATTTAAATCTAATTATATTATTTAAGATATAAAAGACAATTTATATTTATATATGTATTATTTATATATAAACATTTCTTTTTTAAATAACAGTTTTCAATAAATAATTATCAATTAAAAAATTTTAAGACTTTATTAGAAAATATAACTATTATTTTTGTAGATTTTTATTCATTTAAAAAAATCAATACATAAAACAAACTATTATAAATCTTAGAAATTTAAATTAAATGTTATAAATTATTAAATAAAATACTTTCTAAAATTTTACTATGTTAATGTGAAGAGAATTTCAAGTTGCATCTTTAATTATGAAAATGAGAAAATGCTGCGCGTTTTTATTAATCACAGCTAACATTAACAGGGTTTGGCAGGTCTTTATCTTTATTTATCCTTATGACTTGACTTTACTGTGTTAAAATCCATTTGTTATAATTCGTCAACAACTCATTGTATGTGCACGCAGAAAGTGAGAGGATGTAAGCTTCTCGTAACTCGTAATAGTGCCCGACATTACTTTCACAACGAGAGCAAGGTCTTATTTTCTACATTGATGGGTTTCGCTCTTTTCTTTCTATCGGCGTGCTTCATTTCAATGTCCGTTTGTATGTTATATATAAAAATGTTAAATAATTTTTAAATGTAATTTATATTCATGCAAATTAAATTTATAAAAGCGAATAATTGCTCATACATATAATTAATGTGATAAGATTGATTATGCAAATATGATAATTCCCATTAAATCTGAGAAAACAGTTTTCAAATAAATATACATTGAAATGAATATTACGACATATAAAAAAACATCTATGACATTTGAAAAGAATTTTATTGCATTTGTAGAAGCCCAAGTATAAAAGTTAAGAAACACACGGAAAAAAACAGTATGGTTGGTTTGCACAAAAATCTGGTGATGCCAACCAGATTAAATAGTACAATAGCAACTATTTATGTGGTTGCTTGAACCATAGTACAATGGTTAGGTTAGGTTATGTTGCAGCAATGACGGCATTTCACATATACGTATTTATTTTTAATTAAGTAAGCGTGGTGAGTCGCTTTTGCTTTTTGAAATTGCAACTTAATTTATAGCATGATGTAACAAAAAATTCTTATTAATAATTTAATTCTTATTATTATACATCATGCTTTATAATGTCACGATTGACGCAACTATACAGATATATAACTTATCCATAATAAATGATCTCCCAATCAAGTTTTGGTTGTCACAACCAGATCGCGCCTAATTACATTGATGACACATCAAAGTAAATAAATCGTATCGTATAACCATACATATTCCTATCACATAAAGATAACTCGGATGATTCTATATTGCTGACAACTAAATATTTTTAGTTATGTGAACTATATCTTTTTTTTCCATGCAGAAAATTAAAAAGTAGTCATATATATAGGGTGTCCCATTTTAATTGTCCACCCCAAATAACTTTCTTATTTTTGATTTTAGAGAAAAATGTTTCAAACAAAAATTGTATGGTTTCGAGGGGGTCACAAGATGGTACCATTGGTTTGACCTTGGATAATCATTTGAAAATTACATGAAGGTCACCTTCAATTTCTTAAATGGAACATACCATTTTTCATTACATATTCTCGTAGCTTATCTCGAGAGCTTTCCAAAACACTACAATAAAATATTTTTCTATTGCGTATTTTCCGAGTTATAAAGCTTTAAGTTTTAACATTTATGCAGGATGTTTTCAAATACGGAACTGTCAAAACACACAATTTTGGCAATGACAGATACTCGTGAAGTAAACGCAGCGAGAGAACCAATCAGCATCGCGGAAAAGCGACAACAATAAACTTCGATACATTCGAGTATCGATTTAACATCTCCTTTTTTTTAGAAAGGATACCGCAAACTTAAAGCTTTATAACTCGGAAAATACGCAATAGAAAAATATTTTATTGTAGTGTTTTGGAAAGCTCTCGAGATAAGCTACGAGAATATGTAATGAAAAATGGTATGTTCCATTTAAGAAATTGAAGGTGACCTTCATGTAATTTTCAAATGATTATCCAAGGTCAAACCAATGGTACCATCTTGTGACCCCCTCGAAACCATACAATTTTTGTCTGAAACATTTTTCTCTAAAATCAAAAATAAGAAAGTTATTTGGGGTGGACAATTAAAATGGGACACCCTGTATACTTTAAGAAATACAGCCCGATTAATGTGAAAAAATGACCAAATTTCGAATTCAAGTTCAATTTTAACAACATTCCAAGCGTTCAAATGGATCGTTACTCCCCTCAAATTATAGATCTGTTCACCCAGAGCAAGATCCAGTTGGAATTTTCCCGAGACCTCCTACAGAGCCTTTAAAGGTTGCATTTAACTGGATTATAAAATATTTTTAAGAATAGAAAATTTTTTTACAAGTTCTAAAGTATATCGCTTTGTGGTTTTGACATCCTCAAATCAAATGCCTCAATTTGACGATAAAAAAAACTCTTTATTAGAAAATAAAATAAGTGAAAAAATATACTACATAATATGCAGTTTATTTCAATTAATTAAATCATATTTTTTTAAATATTATGTACTCATTTCATTTTCTAATAGAGTTTTTTTTATCGTCAAATTGAGGCATTTGATTTGAGGATGTCAAAACCACAAAGCGATATACTTTAAAACTTGTAAAAAAATTTTCTATTCTTAAAAATATTTTATAATCCAGTTAAATGCAACCTTTAAAGGCTCTGTAGGAGGTCCCGGGAAAATTCCAGTTGGATGGAATTCTTATTCTGAATGAATAGACCTACCATTTGAGGGGAATAACGACCTATTTGAATGCTTGGAACATTGCTAAAATCGACCTTGAACTCGAAATTTGGTCATTTTTTTCACATTAATCGGGCTGTATTTCTTAAGGCGTAGGTATATTACAAAGAGCTAAATGAATTATTGTATCGTGTTCAACGATCAAAAAAATATACAGTATCACATTTAAAATCCGGATTAAGTTATTTTTGCATCAAATCAAATATGTTTCAAAGAAAATTAAAACTTTGAAAAACTTTTAAAAATCGTTCACTAGCGATCTCTAAATCTTAATATTTTTTGATAAAAATTTAGGGGTGTTCTTTTGGCATGAAATGGAAGCTTTTGAGCCGAGAGACCAATTAAAAAAAAATTTTTTTCTTGTCAGTCTAATATATATATATGTGTGTGTGTGTGTGTGTGTGTGTAAATAAATATTGCTTGCTGATTTATTTAGTAGTTCAATTTTTTATAAAATTATTTGTTTTAAATCTATACAAAAAGCTAAATGTTAAAATATGAATATTTTAAAAAAGATAATATACATTCTTATATTATTTATATTATTTTCATTTTTGAGTGAATAATGATATCGATGAAACATTAGAAACAATAACGTTGGTAATGTCAACATCGTTTTTATCAACGTTCTACAACAGTGTTTCTAGGTAGAGAAGAAATCTTTCTTGAAATGTAATATTTGAAGAATATTATGACACCTATTGTATAAAGTACAGACTTATAAAATTTATCGAATTTTTGTACTATTCATTGTTTAGTTATTACTGACAATAAGTCAGTAATTCTTAATAATAAAAATTTAGTAATAGTTACTCAAATAAATTCAATTTCGATGAAATTTTAGATATGCAGTACTAACTAAATATAGTTAAATCCATAAATGCGGATCATTTGCGGAAATATTTAATTTTCAAAATATTCTAATTGTATTTATTCGGCTTAACTAACGTTTTTAAGATTTTGGTATGAAAAAATAATTAGAATTAAGAACTATTTTGACTTGATAGTTTTATGTTAGTATATTGAGAAATTGTAAGTACAATGTTAATAAAAAATTATTTAAAGAAAAAACAAAGAATAAAAATCTCATTTTCCTATATTTTATTATATTATTAGTATTTAAATAACAACAGGAGGTAAAATTTAACATTATTTTTAATTATCTATCTTATTTGATTAATAATTTGTATAGAAAATTACTTTTAATTTCCTCATCTTGCGTTGAGGCCTTTATTAATCTTTACAAATTCATTTTTCGTATGTAATAAGACATACAAAATGAACATTTAAAATAAACACACATGGAAAGCACCACTATAAGTTTTGTGCAATTTCTATACAATCAGAGCAGTACTATAATTGCTCACCAATACCGAACGTATTCCAAGTTCCTATGCATTATTATTAACATGAATCATACAAAACTTAAATTTAATCGACACGCTTAAATTTTTCGCCTTCCTACAATAACGAATCTACCATATACTAAAAATGACCTCGTGAAGATTAGCAAAGACCCCTATGCAAGGTGATAGTTTCATGAAATTAAAAAGTAATTTTCCTGTATGAATTATTAATCAAACAACAGATATAACTATAAATAATGTTTAATTTTATTTCCTTGTATGTGTATTTGAAATACTTATAATACAATAAAATATAAAAATATAAGACTTTATTCATTTTTTATAACGATATTTTGTAAACATTATACGTAAATACAATTTCTCCATATACTAACATAAAACTATCTAGTCAACGAAACAGTTTGTAATTCTAATTATTTTCTTATATCAAAATCTCAGAAAACGTTAATTAAGCCGATTAAATAAAATTTGAATATTTCGAAAAATAAACATTTCCGCAACTCGGCATTTCTTTTAAGTTTGACTACGTTTAGTTAGTACTACATGTAAAACTTCATCAAAATTGGACTAGGATAGCTTACTAAAGTTGAGCGTTCTGAATTAATAAACTTAATTAATAACCTTAATAAGAATCAGATAATACATAATTGCAATGTTTTATCTTATTTAGATTATAAACGTTTTTATATTCGATATAATATAGTAAATTGAAAATATACAAATTGTATAAAATAATTTTAACATACCATACCTTTTAAAAAAAATTAAAAGAGTTTTTCAGCTTTGCATTTGTTGCATTTATTTCCATTGATCGTTAACAATCTCGTATTTGTTGTTAGTATCATTATATTGCTATCGAACTTTTTATATTCATATCATCAACTTTTCTTATTCTGATGTAATAATTTGCTTTTTATTTGTACTTTTAACCATTTATGGATTCTGGGTTCGGGTCTGGTCCGGACTGAGGTACTGCACCTGTATCTGATGATCTGAATTAGGGCGTTATGTTCAAACCTGGTTCGGTCAAAGACATTTCATCTGTACTTGATCCAGACGAAGGTTTTGTGTTCGAATCTGGTCCGGTCGGAGACGTTCCACCTGTACTTGATCCGAACGAGGATATTCTGTTCGAATTTGGCCCGAACCTCTGAGACGTTCCATCTGTACCTGATCCGGACTGAGGCATTGCGCTCATTTCTGGTGTTGGCTGGGGCATTAAGTTCGGACCTTGTGCAGGCAGAGGCGTAATAGTTGTAGTATCTGCTAGTGTAGTTGATGTGATTTTCGCTGTCGTACCTGATTAGGGATTACCAATAATCAATTAATTACATTAAATACATTTTCTTCCTAAAATATTAATTACCTATTATATTAATATTATTAAAATTATTTATTAGTAGTTATTTTAAATTCGATGTTTGATTGCATTGAATTTTGACTTAAATGAACTGAATGATTTATTAGTACATTAAGTATTCGATTTTATATTTCATAACTCATTACAAACAAAGATATTAGGATATTTGTTATCAATAAACAATTATAAATGTATATATACATGTAAAACTTATAATTACTACCGTCTTCATGCAGAATATAAAATATATGCAATATATATGTTGCACATATAGTGCTAAAATTATTAGATACATAATTAAATTGTTTGGAAATTAGATTAATTTATCCTAATAACTTTACTTAATAAAATCCAAATAACTTTAGACTATAGTTTACGTTACGTATACTATAGCAAAATGCATATCATGCATCGTAATTCCTAAACACACTATAATCTCATCTAAAAGTCCTAGGAAAGATGTGCAACTGATGATATGACTGAGCTATTCTGTGATTGATTAGCGTATTTCTTGCTCCCAAGAATAGGCATTGATAGACGCCAACTGATCATATGACTCTTTATGATTGACTAGCGTAATTTTACTCAAAGTCATGCAGTGTAATTACTTGATATATCTTTCCTAGGATATGTATAATTTCATGTATAATATAAACAAAATTGTTAATAAAGGATCGCGTTGATCAATATGAAATTAATAAATTCTGGATAATCATAAAGGAAATAATCATAATTTAAAGAAATTATTCGATTACTTTTAATATTTCTATAAAATAAGCAATTACAGTTAATGGATATATTCTAGAATTAATTTTTAAATGCTGATTTTTTTCTACAATCTTTATGCATTATAAAATCGTATTTACTGAAATCGTAATTACTGAAGTTGATCTTGCTTTCCATTGTACTTACTTTCCGTTGTCGTACGATGTGGTAAATACAATTCAGGACATTTTGTAGCACACATAAGATTAAAGATATATGGCATAGTATTTGCAGATGTGCAACATTGCGAGTGACAAAAATTTCGACGTAGCTCATCTAGTAGTGTGAAACCAAATCTTCGGACTCGTGAAGCATGATTAGCCACGGGTGAAACATAATATTGTAATCCGCCATGAGACATTACTTGCTAAATATTATACATATTATTTATTAATTATATTCTGTTCTCTTTTCTCTCTTTCTTTTAATTTTAATTTACATCAACCGTTGTAGGAACAATATCTTATAATTTCTAAAGACGTTCTTAAATTAAATTAAATTTATTATTCAAATTTATTAATTATAAATTAAAATTTAATAAACAATATAAAAGTTTATACAAAGTCGTTTTATTATAAATTTAAAAAACTTTAAATTGATTATCTGCTTAAATTGATATTTTTAATTTGGAAGATACATAAATGCGTATCCAATAAAATTTATGCTATAATCAACTATATTTCCTTAGTTTAACAATATGAATATCTTTTTTATATCGATACAATATATGTCTCAAATGATCTAATTTTTCGAAAGATAAAATACAAAAATAATGTATATCATAAATAATTAATACAGAAATCTAATAATAAATTTTTTAATTCTTATATGATGTTAAAATATATGACAAAAAATGTAGTAGTAGTAAATGAAAATGTATAAATTTTTTAATTCTTATATGATGTTAAAATATATGACAAAAAATGTAGTAGTAGTAAATGAAAATGTAGTAGTAAAATAAATTATTTTCAGAAATTTGAAAAGCATATGTTCATAATTATATGTTTATATTTTTAATATCTACTGATTTTATATACAGAGTGTCCCGTAAATTTTTGCTAAGCGCTTTTGTGTAGACAGAGCAGACTAAACTGAGTCGAAAAGTCCTGTACCATTTTGCAATTTTCGCAATAGTTAACAAGATATTAATTATTAAAAATTGCCGAATATATTTGTCTTGAATAATTTTTTACTCAAATACTATCAACTTTATAGAAAAACTGCAAGAGACAAAAATCATTTATTTTCTTCATAGAACTCTAAGAATTTTTTTTAGAATTTTTTTAATCAACTTTTTAGTTGATTGCATTTTCTTATTTTTACCAACATGAGAAAATACGGTATTAAAAAATTCTGAAGAAAATCTAAAAAAATTCTCAGAACTTGATGAGAAGGAAATAAACAATTTTTGTCTCTCGCTGTTATTCTGTAAAGATGAGATAGTATTTGAGTAAAAAATTATTGAAAATCAATATATTCAGCGATTTTTAGTAATTAATATCTCGTTAACCATTGCGAAAACTGTAAATTGGTAGAGAACTTTTCGATTCTGTTTAGTCCGCTCTATCTATACAAAAGTGCTTGGCAAAAACTTATAGGATACCCTGTATATATGTGTATATATATATATAAAATATATATAGTATATAATATATATATGAGCCGTTTATTTTGAAAGTGGCCTAAGTCCATTTGTCAATTTTTTGTTGTTGACTGTACTAGCGTGTACAACTTGAAGTTAGCTATCATAAACAACATTTTGCGGTTAAGTATATTCAGAGTATACGATAATTTCTGACACATAAATTTTCGCAATTATTTCAATAATTAAAAACATTACTTTGAAAGTGGCCTAAGTCCAATCTATTATAATGTGGAAATCATAGACCACAAATTTTTAGTATTAGGACATTCATTTTTACCGAATGATAGAGATTTTGGCGTCGTAGAAATGTCATTAAAGAAAAATAATTTACTGTTTGTCCCCCAAGATTATTATAATGTTATCAAAAAGTGCCGGAAAGGTAATAACTTTATTCTAAATGAAATGAAACAAGAGGATTTCATATCAACAAGATTTTTGGAGGACGCAGTTTTTAAAAGGGTAAAGAATTCTAACGGAGAAACAATAAATTGGTTAAAAATATGCTGGATGCGTTTTTTGAGAAATGAACCATATAAAATTTTCTATAAGATATCAATGGATGAGAATGCAGAGTTTAAAATCCTGGATTTATTACCACGTCGGGGTAGACCAAGAAAATTCGAAAATATTGTATTGACACCACTTTATAAAAATATAAGACAAATTTCAACAGCGAAATAAGGACATGATGGACTTACTACGATATATACTACCGGAGCACCATGACTTCTTCAAATCCCTCCCGCATACACAAAATGTAGATGAGCAGTAAATTGTTATGTAATTTATATAGTTAGAAGATTTCCTGAATTGCATAAATTGTGTTTTTGAAGTGTTGTAAAGAAATAATATAAAATAAATTGAGTATTGTTTTTTCAATTTGAAGCATTTTAAATTGTCGAATGGACTTGGGCTCTTTCAAATTTTATAACAAATCTAGTTGTTAATTTTGAAAGTGGCTTAACTCCATTTGTAGTAAGAAAACACATATTATTCACTTAATAATTGCTATTATTTTAATAGGAATTGTAAATTTAACTCTCTTAGATACACTTAAGCAGTGTGACATGTTGGTATCCTATACGTATATTTTTAATTTTATTGAAACGCAAACTCTTAAATATCTCAATTTAAAAATAAATGGACTTAGGTCACTTTCAAAATAAACGGCTCATATATACATATATAAGAAATATTATAAATTTTTTTTTATACCTCTGTCAAGACAGTTCCATACAAAATAAACAGTCCAACTGAAATACTTAAACGTAACATTTTGTTCTTCACTGTATTTTCTGTACAACTTTTACTGCAACTATATAGAGTTGTTCGTTTTATATTATTATATTAGATGTACTTTGTTACACACTCTGTAACCGTTATAATCTTAAACAAATTTTCTGCTCATTTATATAGAAAAGAGTATGCACGTTCTTAAAAATACGAACGTGACAAAGTCGTGTAACATATTAGTCATTTTGCGGGATTTTCTTCACAGATTATGTATCTTGTTTCTTATCTTGTGTATTATATATTCTGAAAACAATGCATCGCATGACATATAAAGGCATTTTATTATCACAGGTGTTCCACTTTTAACCTTTTAAATTTATATTTCATGAAATTAAATAAAAAATAACTAAAAAACAAAGTAGAGACAAAAATTTTATCATATAGTAATTAAGGTTTTTAAAAAAAAATTCAATTAAAGATAGATGCATATTAATACAAATATAAAAGAAATTGATAAAAGTATATCAATTGCTATAAAATAAAATTAATTTTTTAAAAATACTTGATAAACTTTTCAAACAAAAGCGATGATAGAGACTATAAATGTGTGACTAATGACAATTCTATTTTAAGAATTTTCTTTGAAACGATTTATTCTAAAAATATTTATTTTTATAACTTGGAATCCTTCAATATTTCCTCATAATAAATATTTAAAATAATATAGTGAAATTAATTTTTAATATCAAATTTTATAATCCCCCTCAATTTTAAGAATATATGTAGGTATATATTAACGGATTGTAATTATTTAAAAAAAAGTTTTCAATATTTATACATGTATATATTTAATCTTGCTTCTATGATACAAATATATATATATAATATAATAAAACTGCGCACATATATGTACTATATGTATTTATAGTATATATGTAATGTGTATTTCCATCATGCTTAATCACTCACAACATATTTTTTTATATTTTAAAAGACTATTAATAAAATGTATTGCTTTTGCGTATATGTTTAGCATTATAATTGTTATTATGAATAATTCGTGAAACATTAGTAACAAAGTTTCCGCAATCTTTATTCAGTCATACGAAGTCACAACACGTGACTAGAATGCAAATAAGAATAGCGCTATAAAAATTAAGAAGGTCAAAACTATTTTTACTCACTATCCTTACTGTTCCAACACGTCGCTGATTAGTAGGATTAGCACAAGAAAGGTGCAGCTTTGCGTCAATATTTATCTTTATAACCTAGTTATATCAATCCTTCTTCGTTGTATAAAGCTGTTGTACGAATTTTTTCTGCTACTTATTATGAAGCGATAATAAATATAAAATTTATGAACTGAAACGTAATAATTACATATTTATCATTTAAATGTTTATAATCTTATTGAAAACTGTTATTTGAAAATAATGATAAAAATATGTGATAAACGATAAACTATAAAAATAATATTTTCTATAATTAAAAAGATTAATATAATATTAATTTAATTAATATAATAGTACTAACATATGAATTTATATAATAAATATATATATTTTAATTAT
>NW_017256266.1:19575-34686 GCF_001594055.1 Mycetomoellerius zeteki
GGGTGATTTCACCCCTTCAAACCGTTTTTGGGCAGCAACTGATATTTTTTAAATTCATCTCTTTATGTAAACTACAAGTTCACAAAGTTTCATTAAAATCAGAATTTATCACCTCGAGAGGTTCCCTTGTAAGTAAATGTAATAAACGAAGGAAAAATAAAATTTCAGAAAAAAATACATACGTTATATACATAAAAGTGATTGCTGCAAAACGATTAGAAATATTTCTGAAATAAATCGTAATGAAAAGAATAAGAATTGAAAATGACAAAGCTTTTAATTCAAAATTCGTTTCATTGCCTAAATTTATTTATTCCGTTAAATTTCTATATGATCAAGTATTGATGCAATTAAATACAAATGTAATTCAACGACCTAATTATATTTTATAGAATTAAAGAAATAATATTTAATTTTTTTGGGGGGAAAACTTTTTTCGTAATTTTTCTTAAAAGCAAACATTCGGTCCAGAATATGTATATACGGATGTTGCTATGACCTTTCGCGGCGAAGCACGAAATTACGTCACGACGTGGATATAGGAAGGTGCTGCCCGGTAGGAAGGTGATAGCCACGACGTGATCACGTTAGCAATGACGCCAGAGATCCCAACAGGTCGATAACAATGAAACCGACAACGACTGCCCGAGAACATTTCTGGCGCCCTGGTCTCTCCTTCCAGAGCCGCCGGCTTTTTTGTTACCCACTCGTTTTTGCTCGTGCTTTTACTCTTCGTGTAAATCTTTTCGACCACCCGTCTTCTCTCTTTCCTGGCCGCTCCTCCATTTCAATTAGTTAATGCCCGTAAGTAAAAAGGGTGCTCCGCGATACGTATTCTTGGATCATTGAGGAAAAGAAATCAATCCGCTGAAAAGCGTCTCGGTGTAAGCGTCGCGAATTTATCTCGCTAATTCGACATACCATAAAGATACGTTATGAAATTCATTAATCCTGGCGTCGATAATACAGAGGCATAATATTCGTGGATTGCTCTTACCATCGGCTAATCGTTCGATACTAGTTTCCATTTAATTTCCAAGGAATGCAGCACCTTCAAGTAATTTTGAGAATTACTTCGATACTAGACATTTTTTCATTCTTTGTATTTCTCGATGATAATTATTGGATTTATTTTTAAAAAATGTAATATATATTCTAATGTTGAGCTTGGCGATCATATAATTGGGCTCAGTCTCAATATCACTTGTTATAATTTGTGCTTTTAATAAAAAAAATTATTTTGAATGCTTTTGATGTAGGTACATATGATATACAAAATAAATTAATATAATGATCAAATTAAAGTTGCTCTCAATAATTACTACATATTTTTTATTTTACTAAATACTATAGTTTTAATAAGATTGAAAGACCGCTAATGTTAATTACAATGCTTTAAATTAAGAAGCGCCATAACGGTGAGAACGTTAAGATGTTGAACTATTGTAAATTCATTTAAATGAATTAATTTCAGAAATTATAATTGTGTGCCGATATGGTTGTCGGACTTTCAACGCAATCAAATCTGAAAATATTAATAATCCTCCCAAATTTCCCAACTTACTATAGTTTTAATTTACGACATTGAAATTGTAAGATTCTCATTAGTATTTTCGCTTAAAGAAATTTGATGTATTTTACGATAAATCTACATAGTGAAAGTATTGATACTATTATGTATCACGAAATTCCATTTGTTTCGCATCAGCCTCGATGCCTGAACTGTCCTCGGAAAAAATAAGGAAGTCGTATTGCTATGACGGAGATTTGCGCGATCCATCTGGTTAAACGTTTTATTCGATAGTCTACTAAGCACAGCGTCTCTAAGCATAGCGCGGAATTATTCGTGAAAGTAATTGGGACCTCTCGTTATGAAACTCGCGATCGTCTCTCAAGAAAGTAATTCAACGATGGTGTAAGATACTTTCGTAATTCTCGGCTGCATCCCTAATTGGACCTGCATATGCCAATCGATTCTCTCCTTCAGTTAAGCATCTAGCTTGCGTTATAAAATCGTGGGAGCGAATAACGCGCAGATGGTTCGACGTGTAAGATGAATCTTTCGTCGTTCTTGTGATCGATATGAAAATGCAATCTGCAAAGTTGCGAATCCGGACATGTTTACGGTATGGATCTCGAATGCTTTTCGATTTTAGAATTCGACGAAACCGGATCAAGTCAGGGAACGTATTAACGACAGTCGATAACGTGCTGTAAAATGTAATATTACGTAGATTAAATTTTTTTAAAATATGAAGATATTTATTGAACAATATGAATTAATCAACATAGTTCTCTATCATATTTAAAAAAATATAAAAAAGTTACTATATAATTATACTTCACAAGGTATTGTTCTATTCTTTAGATTTGAATAACATTATATTTACGTTACAGAGAGAGATTTTATCATAAGTTATATATATTTATTATAATATATTATATTTACAATATAATTTAAAAAATTATTTCAACCTTGCGACTCCGTCGATAACCAGTTCGACAAATCAATTTGGCTCCAAAGTGAAATTTGTAGGAATATAAGAAAATAAATGTTGATACCGTTAAAAATAAAGAAAAAAAGTAAAATATTATTATATAATAGTGCATATCATTACGTTATTTTAAATATTATTCTATAATAGTGCAACCCGGTAATGTTATTAATTGATAGAATATTGAATAGTATGATTATTCAAATTCTAACGAAGAATACAAATGAATCAACCAAAGAGGAAGAGAAAGAGAATTAATTCGTGTATGCGCACTTGATTGTTAAAGTTGATATTGTTATTCAAACTTATGGAAACAAGATAACTTATGAGAGTGAAGACAATTTAATTGACGAGGAAGTTTCTACATAAGAATTTAATTTATTCTTTTTTTTTAAATAAATCCCCAAAATAAAATGTGTAAATGTCATGATGCCAAAACAGTACTGTTACATCATTCACTAATAAACTTGCATTATGAATTAACACAAACGGAGTAAAAAGACTTGTCTTGATTATTCGCACGAACGGACTCAGGTGTCGATTGTAAGACTTAATAAAAAGATAAGTCCGTCAATGTGATTGAAGGCATCACCGATGGAAGATTGCGGAGGTGTGCAGTTCCTTGCGGAGGATTCCGCCGATACTCGGCTCCTTGACGTTCCTCCAGGGAGTTTCGGCCTTGTGACGGAAGGCGATAGTGGCATAGGGTGCATATCGAAGAGAAGATGAGAATGGGCGAAGGAAAGGAAACTAGGGAAGGGTAGGCGAATAGATGAAGAGACTCGATGTAGAAACGAAAAGGAGAAAGAGAGGGAGAGAAAAAGTGAGAGGGAGATAAAGAGACAGAGAATGGGAGATGAGGGCGCATTCCCGGTCAGGAGCGTGGAAAAGGGCGATCGGGGAAGTTATGGGGTGGTAGTGTGGGTGTGCTAGTGGTACTGGTTCTTGCCGAGAGAGGGAGGAGAGGGTGGGAGGGGGGAGAGAGAGAGAGAGAGAGTAAGAGGGAGTGGGCGAGTAGAAGTCTAGAGGGATGGAAAGAGACGAATGATGAGAAACGAAGGGATCCGGGGGAGTTCGACTGGGAGAGGAAACGAGTATGAGAATAGAGACGAACGAAGGAGAGAGAAAGGTCTAAAGGGTGCGCGCGCGAGGGAGACGATACGATTAAGGAGAAACAGCATGAGAACGAAGGACAGGATAGTGAGATAGAAGCGAAGTGTACAGAACGCGAAAATGAGATGGAATGATTTTACAGAAGAATGAAAGGAGGAAAGAATCGAAGAGGAAGACTCGTTTGGAGAGGCAAGAAGACGTACGTAGAGCAAACAGAGAGGAAGAGGGATCGGGTTTGGGGTGGCATGTGATGAAGGGGGACATAGATCGCGTATACTGCGAAGAAAGAGAGAAGAGTAGTGTCGAGAGGGGATAAAGTCTGGCGGAGAGAGAAGGACGGAGAGAAGCACGCCTACGGCAAAGGGGGTGAGGAGATGAGGACGGAGGAAAGCGAGGACGAGTAAGAGATAGAGCGATGCGTATAGAGCGGAGAAAGAGGGGGATGAGAGCAGAAGCGAGCGAGACGCGGCGGGGAATAGAGCAAACCAGAGTCGACTCGGATATGAGGGTGTCGCGCAAGCCGGTCACGCCGAGGTTTCCATGGCAACGACAGGCGATAAATCAACCCGCAACATCCCCGAGTACCGTCAGATAAAACCACATACACATATGTGTACATATACATGTACATACGCGCGTTTGCGCGCGGACATACCGACCGGCAACTCCGCGCCCAAAAAGTTTTCCCTTCAGCCGATTTATACCGCCGCCGCCGCCGCCGTCGCCGCCGCCTCCGCCGGCACGAGAGCGCTTTGCCGCCAGGAAATCTTCATCCTTTTCTCTCTGCCAGATATCACTCGCTACTGCCTTCTCTCTCTTCATCTCATCCCTTCCTCCGAACCTCTTCCCTATAATCTTCATCGTTCTCTTCAACTCTCTCTTTTGCGTTTATATCCCTCTCTCTCCTTTTCTTATTATTATCTTGTTTCTCTTTTTTCTATTTTTCTGCTCTCTCTCTCTCTCTTTCTTTTCTCTCTTTTACACCCTTCTCTAGTTCTTACCAACTTTCCGACAGCTTATCGTTATTCCTTTCTCTATGCTCTCTTCGCTTCTATCTTTATTCGTCTTATATTGCGCTCCTCTGGATACGTTCCTTCGCATTTCCCACACTAAATGAGTGTGCTGAGAATACGGTGAGAAATATGTATACACAGTGTCCAACTCGTCATATAGTGTCAATCTCTTAACATTCTCAATCTTTAATAAGCGAACATTATTTTAAAATACGTGTAACTTGCTACATATCTGTTTCCTATCAGATTGATCTTAAAAATCGTAACGTCATGGTCACAGCTACCACTGTGATCTATTTTCAGGAATTTGAAAATGAATCAGAAAAACGAGAGTAAGAAAAAGACAAAATGCAGATAAAGTAGATTAGTTGATATCATTAATCAGGCTTTCGTTAGAAAATTGTTTTTATCCCTCAGAAATTATTATTAAGTTTTTATTTATCGATAAGGCCTTTTTTAAAAGTGCAATTTATGAAAAAAAATTAGTGAAGTAAGTTTCAATATTTAAATGAGTGATTACTAAATTCGCATTTAAGCCAATACTTAATTGAATGCTTAAATGCGAATCTTCACAATGGCGTGTATATATCCTTCAATATTACATTCTCGCAATCTTTTTTTTATATCAATGACAAAACTATTTTACATTATGAAATGATTTAATAAATAAATAAATAAATCTGATAAATGCATAAATAAATTTAATCGAAGGAAGCGGCACGCATTTAAAAGATATGCGCCTCTGGTGCCGCGCATAAGTATGTAGATACATCCTGCATACTGTATGACGTTTCCCTTGCGGGGGAAGTAAAATGCGTGGGCCGCAAATAAACCTTTGCAAGCCTAATCTCATTTAGCATGCCACTGACGTCACCCGAGGCGCCCCCGTGACGTTGGTCGACTCTGTCGGTGACGTATTGCGCCTCTCGGTAAGCGTCCTTGCTAAGAATGGTTAAGGTCGGAATAATTGAACGTTCCTATGCACTGCGCGTGTACGACTTTTAGAGAATCCGGATAGGTTAATGAATTTGTTTCGTTCTCTTTGAAATAATATCAATGAAATTAGTTTAGTTTATTATTTCTGGAGTCTAACAATGGAAAACTACAATAGTTTCGAAACGAAGCAAATGTCGGTAGCGTTCAAATTAACAACAAAACTGTACCTTTTCTGATCATATAAAATAAGAATAGTTTAATCATGCTCGCGTATATTTATTTTAAATCGTTAAATTTATCTGTCGATGTTAATGTTGACTTCCAATTATGGATTTTATCGATTTTCTTAGTAAATCAGTTTTGATAACGTAATTAGTGATATAAAGTGATATGATAAATTTGGATTTTCTTTAAGTTTTTCAAAAATAACTCAACATTCTAAATATAAAAATTTTTCAAAGCTGAATAAAATAAAACAAGAAATAAAATATTGTTAAGTACAATACAAACAATATTTTGAATTATTCCCTATATATTTCATTATTCTGTTTTAACGTTAGAAACATTTAAACTGATCGGTTAATTGATACCGGTCACTGAGCAGAAATAATCGCAGGATGTTCAGTTACAGTTCGATATTTGAGATCTCAAGCTTAAAGATCCAATTACGCGCGATAATATTCTGACACGCTTTTTCCCCATGTCGGAATGAATATATCTCGGTGCCGTCATATCGCGTAGCTACTATTTTAACGCGGAGTACATCGGATGATCAGCAGAGACACCTGTTGCTCTTTAATTTGACGTAACGCGTATGCGATCATAAGGTCGTTCGACTCTGAAAAATTGCCGGCTCATTATGGATAGGTGCAACGCGTAGCAAGAAATAAGAGCAATAAAGGACACGTAGCGGTTCAAGCATGATAATGATCCCCGCTCCGTCCATCCATCCGCTATTTAACCAAATCACGTAGTTCATAGAACGCAAAAGTGCACTCCATCAAAGCGATTCACACCAGGGAATCCGATTAATTTCATCGCGCTGGTAAAAGTGGATAAAGAGCTCCCGTTGATGAATCGCACGTTCGTTTCCCCTTTGGTTCGTAAATGGAGAATCTTATTTGGAGATTCGACCTACTTTTCGCGGCTTGAAGTTGAAGTCACTTCTGAGATTTCTCGTACATCGTGAACTTTTCTCGCAAACTACCAATACAAATAAAATTTTATATCGACAGCTGCTATTATTATCTGAATCTGATCGTGAAATTTCAATTACTTGCTTTACCATCCAGTCGTTATCTATTGACAGTTATAAAAACTTTTACTCTATTCTTAATTCACCATTCACAAATAATTTAATGATTCTCAATCGATTGTTTTGAACGTTAAGCATTTCCATAATCAAATATCAAAAGATTTGATTAAAATTTTGATAAAAAAAAAAATTCATAGCTGTGAAATTAATTTAAAAGATATAGTATTTTAATTTTCTTTATTTCAAGTAAGATTCAATTCATACTTGAAGCAATCTTTCATTCAATTTGTCCGTTAGATCATGCGGTTAATGTAGAATGTTTTTGTGACACCCTGAATATTACGAATCTCTTCGGCAAGCACGCGAATTCATGGAACATCCACCGCGATGATTGATGTTATCTCGCGCACGATGAATCCGCGTAGTTTGTTGCACGTAGGCAACGTTTAACATTTGCACGAAGGTTGTTTATACATGCATCAAGTGTGACCCTCGACCGGCGCTCGGTCACTCAATTTTCGAGGCCGTTCAAAGTAGTCGGATAGAATGATAATCTGGGAGCAGCTTGGTAGTTGGTAGGTATTGATCTGTCGGTTGGGGTGTTACTGTGTGGTATGGTTGGTCGGTGGGCTGGATAGGTGGGTGGTTGTGCCATGGTAGGCGAGGTGGAGGCATAGGGACGTGGAGATGAGGTAGTGCGGCAAGAGGGTGGGTGGAGACAGGAATGGGGATGAGAGGTCGGGTCGGAACGCCAACAGCTCTAGCTTTATTCAACTCTCTCTCTCTCTCTCACGCGCGCGCGCGCGCGCGCGCGCGCTCCCTCCCACCTTCCCTCTTCTTCCCTCCTCCTTTTCTTTCTCTCTCACATCTTTGTCTCTCTACATCTATTCTCTTTTCTTCTTTCCTTAATGCTCTTTTCTATCTTTCTCTCTCTTGCAACTTGTTAACTCCATCCTTTTTGCTTCTGAATTCAATCCTATTTCTCTCTCTCTTTTTCTCTCTCCCTTTTGCACATCTGCTCGTATTGCTCCGATTTTTGCATCGCGCCACCTTTTTTTGACTAATTTCCTCTTTCATCCTGCTTGTTTAAAATACCTATCTCTCTCATGTTTTCATTCTTCTTTTCTTCCTGTATATTCGTCCGAGCGTCGTTTCTTCACTCCGTTGTGTTCTTTCTCAGTGCCGCTCGTTCATCCCCTAATTTTGTTTTCTTCTTTTCTTTTCATAATCTACCTATCTCGCTTTTGCCTATTTACCTCGGTACTTACCCTTCATCTTCGCTCTTAGTTCGCTCTTTCGTTTGTTCTCTCTCTCTCTCTCTCTCTCTCACGCTCTCTCCATCGAGAGTATATAGAAGGAGAGAAATGATTATGGGGCGAATGGGGTGGCAATGCCCCCCACAGGATATAGGGTGTCAGGGTGAGATTGGCAACAGAGTATACCCGCTCTCAGTTTTGCTCTCCCTTCTATTCTCTGTTATATTCTCCTGGCATCTCTCTCTCTCTCTCTCTTTCTTTCTTTCTCACTTTCTTCTCTCTCTGTTCTGCCTCTCTCGACTCTCGTTGCATCCTGCACAACCCCACGAACTTTGGATTCGGCGTCATCGTCGTTGTACGTTGCGCGCCACCGGATTGGCGGGTTGCGACCCAGCATGAATTATTCGGTAACCTAATAGTTTCTTAAGTAAAGAGCAGCAGAATGTTATATATCTATTCTTTGTGTCGTGCGATGTCACCCTCCTCAAGATATTTCTCTTTTTTAACACAAAAGCTGCAAAGATTATGTTCATAATACATTGAGAATAATTTATATTTATCCGCAAATCAATATATTGATAATCGAATATCTTGTATCCAATAGTATATCTCAGCTATACAAATGCAAAAATTTCATACTATATGTTTTGCTAAATATAATTGTTTCTCTAATTGTTTTTCGCATTTTTAAAAATTTAGTTAAAAAATGAAATAATACAATGTTTGAAAGAAAATTTATTTTTTATAAAAAAATTTTTTAACAAATTGTTTTGCTGTCTACTTTATCATTATTAAAATTTTTACATTATTTAAATAATATAAAAAGACGATTCTACAGAAGTACGTTGAAAATAATTATAACAGAAATTAATACAAGCAAACAAGATAACAAAAGAAATGTATAATATGTTTGTAATAGGAATACATTTTAACTCGGTTTATCAGATGTTGCTTAAATTTTTTTTATTTTTTATGATTTATGCAAAAGCAATACGAAGAAAAATAATAAATTTACGTAGAAAATGTTTCATCTCACTCTCAGAGAAATACGTATTTTGTACAGCCTGTACGGATTATGAATTTTAGTGACGGGGTTGCGCATCAAGTTAATCCGCCGCTGGATGGGTGCGAGAACGACGCATCCCCCTTGGATGATGTAATCATTCGTTCGAGGGGCGATAGAATAGCTCAAACGAAAATTACTTTCTCGAACATGCGGAGCAACGATGAGTAAGTTAAGGATGGAGAGGGCTGGTTTCCCTTCGCTGAATATAAAAGACAAACTGTAATTCAAGTGGCGACTTCCAAACCAAAATTACCATTTTAATTACGATTTTAAGAACAAGTGAAAAGTAAACTTTAATCAGTATTGATTATCTTAAAGATACAAATCACGTATAAGGTGATTATAAAATACTACATATCGAGCTAAAGAGGATGCCTCTTTTCTTCACACTGTTACTACTTATTTGAATACGATTATTTTAAAATATATTTAGGAAATATAAATACATTCTTTTATTCTCTCTCTCTTCAAATTCTATATTGTTTGATTGAATTCTCAAGGGACAATATTTTAGCTCAAATCTATGACACCCGATTGTATTTAATCGTTCAAATATTTGGCATAACAGGCGTATTTCCTTCGAAGTCGGACATTTTCAACTTTAATAACTCCGACGTTCGCGCGAATCAAAATAGTGGTAGGCTTTATGCGAATCTGACAACACTTCATCACGCAGCTCATTTAATGGAACGTTCTATGAGCTATTTTCGACTTATGTGTCATGCATTCTAGTCATATATATAAATATAACCGAAGACGAGAATGCCGTGTAAATGCATAAGCGTTGCCGCCGATATACATGTATTATACAGGCACATATGTATATGTACATACATGTAGATCAAGTCTACATCATCGGTAGCTAGATTTCGTAGTAGGTACACCATATTCACTTCACCACTACGCTGATTATATAGATGCGCGCGCACGCGCGTATGCACGCATATACGCAATACCCGCGTCACGCGTGTCAGCTATACATTCGTATTATCGAATAGTTCATGCGAGAAGGAGAAGTGCTCGAGGGGTGACCTATGCCGTATTAACGTAGGGTTAATTTAACCAAGCGAAATTATCGTACGGACTAACCGTATCCAAATTGTGTGAACGTTATATACACATATATCTCAATTTTTCTTATCAATTTTAATTAGAATAATAATTTTGATGCTAATTAAGAGCATGCATTAATTAGCATTTAACATATACTAAAATATAATATGATATTTTAAGCGTGTAATTTAGAGAAATCATTAAATTTACGAATTTTCAAATAGAAAAGTTCTATTATTTATTATAAATTAAATTATTTAATTGATACTTTATTTATTAATTGAGAATTAATCTTTGATATATATTACTTATTTTTTACTGACTTTGATTTATGAATTAGTAGAAGTCTAATATATCTGGAGAATATTTGAACATAAAAGAAACGCTGTAAAAAGATAAACTCGAATATTTTTCTATAATTTCTTTTATATTTCTAATACCTTAAATTATCCATGAATACCTATTTTGCTTACTTTGCACGAGTGCCTTAGACCTGCCTCTCAAAATATATTTCTCTTTAACTACAAAGGGCTATAAGAGAAACATGCTCCAAATATATCAAAGGTCTCATAATATAATAATTCCACAGTAGAGATAATTCCTGTTTGAGAAAGTGCAAATTGAATTATTACAACTTTCTTGATGCATGTATTTATGTCTTTCGTCAAAAATATGTTCACAAATCGGTACATGTTGCTTTCGCTCTAACGTTCTCGACATCGGTACCTTATAATGATCACGCTGTATTAATAATATTTAAAGTTGTCAACTTCGATGTTATGTTAAAACGGAAAATTAAAGCGTCAGGAAAATGTAAGATAATGTGGGCGGATGAACAAAGAATAAATTGAAATCGATCGACATGTCCCACGTAGGACATTAAATCATCAAATCGTCGATTAAGTTTGGCTCCACGCATGCCATTTTGAATAGCCTGTAGTGAACCTTTAATTACTGGCCGGCAGGTGCTTGCAATCCCGTGAATTCTGAGAAAGTTTTCCAACGAAATCGAGTTATCTACTTATTCAATTCTTTCGATCAGAATTTTGATCCTGCGTTTCCTTCTTTTTGTCAGTTTAATCACGTTTGCGCGATTGGAAGAAAATGCCGTAATATTGAATTGAAGTTGCCTACCCACGTTTAGAGAGGCGTGCAACAACATTTTTCATTGAATCCTTCGGAGGACGTGCCAACCTTGCTCTCGCGAAGCCAGACGCTCAAAAACGAGAAATTGAGACCGCGGAATCTCGCTATTTTTGGAGCACACTTACCATCGAGGTATAAGACTATTTCCGGACAGTAGCTTCGACCCTCCGCCGAATCCGAGGAGTCTGCTCGATCGGTCATCCTCCCTCGCTTCTTTCAACATCGTCTGCATGCATTGCGTGGTATGCGATATGCTCAAAACGAACTTGGCTTGTTTGTTTGAAGTTTGAAGTTCTGAGAAGTACTTTTCCAAATAATTTTAGGAACCAACGATTTGCGGCTAATAATTGAATCTTGTGAACGGTATACTTCTAAAGTAATAAAGAAGAGAATAAAATATAATCTTGTAATGTTATTTTTTTAATTCGAGAAGATCTTATTCTCTTGGCATATCGATTATTTCGGCTACGATCAATGAATTTTCAGGAATATTTAAACGTTAAATTTCTGTTTTGAAAACGTATTATTTTAACCGGAAGAACGTGATTTTTTCAAAAGATAAATTCAAGATGGAGGAATTCTTTTCATTCTTGTAGTGATCCCGAGTGCTCCACTACAGGGAGGTTTCCAGACTTTCGCGAAACGGTATACGCCATTGGGGAATCGCGCCGCGAAATATGTTTTACCGTGTAAAAACCATATGAATAATGGGATGGCATATCGTGCATCAGTATGCCGGTGACTGTTGGCCCAGGTCAAATTGACTTGAGCGTCTCCATGGCAACAACTACTCAGACTTCCGGCTGGTCGATATCCTACCAACTTGTATTTTGCGGCGGACCTCACCTCTCTCTCTCTCTCTCTCTCTCTCCCTCGCTCTGTCCCTCTCTTCTCTCTCTTTCTCTAACTCTCTTGCTCTTACACGCAAACACATATATACTCTCTTCTTCCCTCTGCCTCCTTCCTTGTTCCTCAGTCACTTATTCCGCAATGTCTCTCTCTTGCTCGCTCACTTACTCTCTAGAGCTTCACCCTCATCTTTACTCCTTCCATCTCCGTCTTACGACTTCTACCCGTGCTTTACGATTCTCTTCATTTCTACCGCCAAAGGAAAGGATAGACTTTGGAAGCAGGCAAGGCGATCTCCCCTCAATAGCTATGATACGATTTCATTCGATCATTTTGGTATAAGATTTCATAATTTATTACGACGTATGTTTCAGTAATGGACACGACTAAATATAGACACGAACAAGAGCGAAAGTCGAGCGTTATTTATTGTTTCTGAAAGAAAATTCATCTAAAATATATTTTACCCTTAATTAATTAGAATTAGTTCTAGAATACGAAACAAAAATTTTTAAAAAATTTATCAACCGATCAAAAAGTACCCAAAGTGATCAAAATGAATGCTTTGATTGTTTTAATACATTTCCTAATACACTTTATGATGTTGATTGATAATCGTACGGCTACAAGGCAGAACACACCTTCTGTTCGTCGTTATCACGAAGCGCCGACGGCGTCTCCGTCCTCGTTCCGGTTAGATAAAGCTCGTGGCGAAGTTGATTAGTCGGAAGAAATGCGTGAGAAAGGGAAGACACGCGACATGACGCGCCTCTCAACAACCGTCGTTACATACGATGACGATGATCGGCGACGAGATATCTTGCGCGCGCGGCTCGCGCGTACAGGTGCTCCCAACAAGCTGCTTTACTTCGAAAGTGTGCTCGACTTCTGCTCGCGGTGCACCTTCCCAAGAGGAGAGTCCTGTGGGCACGTGGACGCCAGCGGCAGCGTGCTTATGCCTGTGCGACGGTAGTACGACGGCAGGTGGGAATGCCTCGTGAAACCCGCCACAATTGCTACCGCTTTATCGGCACACACGGCGTACGCACGTGCCCGAAATAAAGGAGGATCATTGCAGAGGATCATCCTTTTCCACATCGTTACTGGGCCTCGAGAACGATCTCTGATTATGAAAATTCCCATCGTAGCCCCTTTATCATCTCACTGTGCGCTATTGTGTGCTTACCAAATGAGCATCGCACTATGAAGAATCGAAGATGGAATTAATCATGCGTATTAACCATCCAGAGATATGGCGACATATAGGACGTACTAGTGGAAAGATTTATTCAGCAACGAAAACTTTAGTCTTTCTATTAAATCATCGAGAAGAAAATTCATAAATTGATATTATATGCTCCTATTTTAAGAAGCAATAGCTATAAAAGTACTTAATGTAAAATTAATACATTATACTTTTTATTACGATATTTGTAAAATTTTATGTAAAGGGAGACATAAAATTTTGTCACACCGGAATAATTATGATGCAACATGTGTATTATACATTCAAACAAAAAAGTTACGTAAGACTTTTCTTTTATTCTTAACAGAGATACAGTGAAAAAGACTCGCAGAAGGATAAAATAGAAGTTTCACAGCACTCGATATATCGATAGCCGTGCATATCGATGTAAGCAGGCGCAAGCGCGGACGTCGATCTAGGTGCCGTGAATTGTCGGCGGGGAGATTCCGAATTCGCGTATCCGACGAATGCCAACCCTCCAACCCTTGAAAGAAAAAAAAAGAAGGAAGAAAAGCGACGCAAAGAAGCGCCCCTCTTGCAGTAGTGCCATATACATGCTTCTTCGTAGAAGAAGCGATGCCGAGAGTCGCCCACCAGCTACTCTCGCGCCCGACTTCCCCCTTTCACTCCCTCTCAACACCAACACGGAGTCCGAAAGCATTGCGGAACGGTGGCAAAAGCGCAATGGTGGCGAAGAGTGGTGGTGAGAAGAGGGGTTGAGACCTCGTAGATGGAAAGCGGCAGAGAGAGAGAGAGAGAGAGGTCGTGTAGAGGGATGGTTGAAGTGAAATGGGTGGTAGATAGGAAGTCGACACAAGGGGTTGGGTCCGTAGGGAGGGAAGAGGATAAGCGGGAGGGGAGGATCGAAACGTGTGGGTGGCAGAAGCATAGGGTTGGATGGAGAGAGGGCGGATATATATCGCAATCGGGGGCACTATGTCGCGGCGGTAGCTCTGTCGACGTGAACTCTGTCTCGCCTCCCCTCTCAGCTCCCTCCTCCCACGCATCAAACCCCGCAAACTCCACTCTCTCGATCCACTTACTCGCGCTCCGTCTCCGTTTGGCATTCTGCGCGTATCTTCGTCGTTTCTGATACAGCGACGAGAGAGAGAGAAAGAGAGAGAGAGAGCAATAGTAATAGTAGTAGTGTAGAATACAATCAGGATCTTGCGAAGGCGTCTCGCCGACCGCGCTGGTAGCATCAACGGGAAACTCCTCGTCTCATTCTTGCCAACCCCTCCAAAATTCACACTCTTCACATTCTCTTTGGTTAGTTCTCTCCCTTTAACTTCTCTCTGCTTCTGTCTTTCATCTCGGTTCCAACAAAAGGACAAAGCGCTGGTCAGCGATGTTCTAGATACGTATATTGTCTAGTTTGCAAGGCGTCTCATTGGCTGCCTAACTAGCAACATGAATTTCTATCCTTCTTGCTCGAGAATTGAGAACTCTCTCCGTTCCCCTACCTATGTCTCAAATTCCGTACGGGAACGTGTAGTGTGGATGATGTTACTATACACAGTAGCAATTTACATTACATCATAATTATACAAACGAAACTAGTATATACGTCTATATTTTTTAAATATATATATATACATATTTATGTACATAAGTGTGTGTGTGTGTGTGTGTGTGCGCGTGTGCGCGTGTGTGCGTGTGTGCGTGTGTGCGTGCGTGCGTGCG
>NW_017256266.1:34716-58498 GCF_001594055.1 Mycetomoellerius zeteki
GTGTGTGTGTGTGTGTGTGTGTGTGTGTGTGTGTGTGTGTGTGTGTGTGTGTGTGTGTTGGATTTGTTTGTATTAACGCGTGTGTGTTAAATGAGCAATGTTGGATAATTCTACGTACGATATCTTCGCAAAGCCAAAGTCTGTTGATTGCCTAGTAGTAGAAACTCCCATCCCTTTTCTCTCTCAAGTGCACGTAATTCCTCGACGCTCGTGTCTCTATGTCTTTGTCGCAAAATACATGTGGAAAGTCTCGGCGGTATAGAGGGTAATGTTACAGACGACGGTAGTTTATGCCCGTGAAGGTTGCGAGTGTATATAGCGCGTTCGACACCGGTGGGGTTGATATGTCTTTGTGTGTTGGTGCCTACAGCAACCATCCTGCAGTGGCGTCTTGTCGACCGTCTAGCATTGCAAAATTTTCCTCTGATTCTCTCTACTCTCCTCTCTTTCCTTTCCCTCTCTTCGAGCCTCTCAATCTCATCATCCTCGTCTATCCGTCCCTCTCAAGCTCGCCTCCTCGCTTCCATCGTCGAGCAACGAACATAGCGGAGCGCACGAGTTCGTGCGGGTGGTGTTATAGATGCTGGTGTTAGCTTATGTTGGCCCGTGTGGTAGCAGATATATAGTAGACATCCGTAGCGCGTGCTGGTGCGTACGTGATGTCGCGTGGGCGTGATGTGTGTGCGACACGAACGATGACAACGACGTTAGTGGTAGAGTAGCAGGGTGCGCGCACGCGCGCGCGAACGCGCGCGAACGCGCGGCAGCTATAGTGGGTATCCTGGCGTCTTGTTGGCCGCTCGGCTGATCAATACCCATCCAACCCTCTGCCTGCGCCCTATGCCCACGGGGCCGTGGACCGTACCTACACCTCTAACCACCCCTGAACTCGGATACTACCACCGCTACTGCCACCGTTACCGCCGCCACTACCACCACCACTATCACTTCCACCACTGTCGACTCTGATACCACCACCGACGCAGCTGTCACCCCTATTCCACCAATAGTGATAGCGGCTGCGGCAGTAGCGGCGCCCTTGCTCCTACCCTGCTGGCCCCTACCGACACGCCGTTGACCCCTACGCAATTTACATCGCGGCCTCCATAAAGTTAATTGAAATTTCCGCCCGCTGCAACCCTCCGGCCGACGCCACTGCTTCGCTGCTGCTGGAGTAGCGGTCCTCCTGTTGTTGGCTATTTCGTGGTTTACACATTGTCCATTGACTACTACGGATTCTTGAATAGCTTACTGTATTAAGAAGTACGATATCATTTCACTGAATGAAATATCGCTCGAGTATAAATTGAATCTTGAATGTCAAATTTCCAAAAGTTGAGAAATTTTTTAGTAACATTCAGAAAATTCTTGCAAAAAATATTTGTTAATATTTAAAAAAATACGTAAAAAGGGCGTTATGATTTAAAACAATTTATTAAATCTATCTTTTAGTCAATAAAATTAATTAAAACTTATCTCGGCAGTTCTCAACTTACATCAACAAGCTCTCATTATTATAATAGTAGCCGTAGAACAAATCGAGTAGCAGGGATATCATTTTTCTCTACAGGCAATCTGGCGAAGCGTCGATTGTCACTCTAGACATAATGAATGGTTAATCGTATCTTGGCTACAATCGGAAACACGTCACTTCAGATCCTATACGCACTTCATGCAATTTGAGGCAAGATGTTTTGAAGCTCTGCGAGCAGGCCGGATAAACACGCAATATAGAGTAGCAGGAAGAACGGATGGTGGGTGCGTGTGCGCCAAAAGGTAGAGCCAAGTTTTGTGGCAGGTGCCGATATAACAGTGGCACGCGCACGCTCCTTCACACCGGTACACTCTCTCTTTCTTTCTTTATTCTTCTCTCTCTCTCCTTTCTATCCCTTTCCTTCTCTTCTCAGGCGTCTTTCTTCTCTCTATGACTCTCCTTTCCCTCCTTTCCCTGTATCTTCCTCCATCTCCTCTACCAACGCGACCGCCACGGTCGCCCTCAGATTCCTCCCGCCCCCTCCCGACTCGTTTCACCTACGTCGTCCTCGTTGTTCTCGTTTTGACTCACCTCACCGCTTCTTTTTCTTTTCCACTGGTTCCACATCTCCTTCTTCCTCTCCTCTCCTACGCTGTTTCCCCGCTTTTTCTCTCCTTTTTGTTTCCTCTCGTTCTCTCTCTCCCTCTCTTTTTCTGCTACTCTTCTTCCGCGCTTTTTCCTCAGCGGCTGCATCAGCCCCGATCTCAGATGCTTGACTCGTTGAGACAGGTGCCGCTGACTATTATGACCACCTTATATCCCCGAGTCACCACCGACACCAACACATAGTCGTCCCATACCGTCCATCCATCGATGACCACACACGCCACATTGTCGCGGTCCTCTCAGTTTATTTGTGCCCGGCATCTGAAAGGGGAACAGGTGGCCTCTGAGACAGAGGAATCGGGTGGACAAGACAAGAACGTGTGGGCAATGCATGTACGGGCGCGCCATGTGTAAGCGTCACGGTGAGGAGTCACTCGTTTTCACGACCGACTGAGGATTCTCTACCTGTAAGAGAAGCGCAGAAATCCAAAATGTAGCGTTGGATAATAAGGATAGAACGATGTTTCACATTTGCTGTCGGATAACATGCGACAATCGATATCGCAGTTAATCATTACGGATTACAATATCATCTGTATTAAGCTATCATGCTCGGAATATCCTAATTGCATAAAGTATTACAAGATCACATAATTCTATTATAAAACTACTTTTCTAATCCTGTAATCGTTGAATTATATCAGTCAGTAAAATTGTCATTTGAATGAAAAAGAAGTCAACGGCAGAATATCACTATTATTCTTATGCATTTTTACATAACGTGGTTGATTACCCGTGGAAAACTGTGGGCGTTGTCTTACGACAGCGCGAAGGAAACGAATGACTTTCTCCGCGGTAACAATTGACTCGTGAGACTTTTTTTTTATCTTCAATATAATCGATGTCTTTCGGGCGTCGTGGCGCCCGATAATAAGTAGGCGGCGTGTATTGTGTCGGTCGTGTGCCGCGGCGTGGCATGGCGTGGCGCGGAGCGGCGCGGCACACAACGTGGCGTGGCACGGTGAAATTTTGTGAGAGCGTGTGTAACGCCCATCTGTTAAAACCGCCGAATCTGTGTGCACACACGTGTCCGCACAGGAGCGAGAAGAAAGTGCATTCGCGGTTGCACCGGTTGTTGCACAGCGCTGCTCCACAAAACCACGGCCTACCACAGGCGCAAACGAATCGAAAGTCGAATCGTTCATCGACATAAAGCTAGCGGGCAACTTTGTCGCGGTATTTAATGAATTCTGCACGGCGAATTAGGTGGAACTTTATGGAAATTCTGCCCGGGGTGCCTATATACTTTCGCTGCGAACATTCTAATTCTGAGCAATTCAATTAGGAAATAGGTACAAACGACTCATCGAACGCTTCGGTGAAGTTGGCAGAGATTAGTTGGAAAGAATTATAAAGCCCTTTAAATTTACAAATATTTAATTTTAATGTAGAAAAATTAATAAAACTTTTAACATTTAATTTATATTAAATATAAATCTTCACTGTGTTTAAAATAATAATTTAAAAATGATTTTATAAGTACACACAAGGAAAATTATGTACCATATTTTATATGTGAATTATATTAAATTGTTTCTTCAAAAAATTTAGTAAATATATTATAATATTATATACTAAAAATAATGAAGAAGGAAATGTGTGTGTGTGTGTGTGTGTGTGTGTGTGTGTGTGTGTGTAGTTTAACACAAACCAAGGTTTCAAAAACTTTTTTTTCGTTTTAAAATGATCTACATATGAAATATCACAAGCGCAATAAACATTTCGGGTAATGCAAAAGTATGTTGCAATCGTTCCCGCGTGTAGCGTTACGTTTATCCCCATGACACCAATATAAACTAAACGCGTTATAATTTTAATATAATTAGAAGTTGGATTACTGCATTTGATATAAGCTTCGTATTGTATATCCAAGATACTTTGATGAAATCATTATATTGAAGTATCATTTATTGATTTATGCTTTCTCCATTATACCAGAAAATTTTCTTCTTCTTTAACGCCCTTGAAAAGATGAAACTCATATAAGGCCAATATAAATTCTTATTTACATATTACACTTACACTAAAAAATATTGAAGCCATGTATCATCTGCAGAATCACGAGTACTAAGATTATTGTTGTAATTCTCCGGAATAAATTTCAGTCTCTCTGATAAAAACAACCGAAAATAATTGTAATTCAAACTATGTAATATTATAAAATCAAGGATCAAGAAACATGAACAAAATTACAGTTAGTAATTACAGTTCGTCATCATTATGTTACACCAAATTATGTAACAATTATGCTTTCATTATTACTACTTGTTCGATAATTATGTATACATGCAAATACTAATTTGTTATACTAAAAACTTTATAATAAAAACTTTATACCAACTTTGATCTCAAAAATTACTTTTTTGAAACTTTAACTTACGAAGATTTTTGCTTTTCTTTACTTTCAAATTTCTTTACTTTTTTAATTAGTTTTGATACTTTTAGCTTGATAATTTTTAAACGAACCTGTCGTTCATTTAATAAATTCTACGAATTCAATAAAATCAATAAATTGTATTTCACTATGAAGGAACCATATGTAATCGATCTTCTAACAAAAATCGTTAATAAGTTTATTAAAATATTGTGCAAGCGCGATTCTCACATACTGTCGAAAAGTTCGCTCTTTGTTATTCTCTGAATTTCATGCTTAAGCAAAATTTTATCCTACAGACCGCATGTATGACACACGTAACATCCCTACGCATTTTTACATACTTCTCATTTTTCGTACGAAATTCGTGTCGCTGGCGCTCACACTACCACCGTGCGACGTATGTGTAAGTACGTATCGTAGGGAGCAGGCAGCAACGCGAATGGAACATCAGGGTGAGTACCTTTGTCCTCCTCCACCGCGTCAGAGGAGGTACGGGGTGTAGGATCCCTATTGATCTCCTCACAGAGCTCGAGCCAGTAGCAGAGAGTTCAGGGAGGAAAGGGGAGAAGGAAGAGGTGAGGGGAGAAGGGGTGGCACAGAGATAGGGAGCAATGAGCGAAAGAGACTGACGGCGAGGGTAAGAGTGGGAGGGAGGAAGACGGTGATTCCGGAGAGGATTGAGATAGAGAGAGAGAGAGGGCGGGAGGGAGGAGGGATGAGAGAGAGAGAGTGAGTGGAGAGAACTATGGATGGACCTCAGCTGGGCGCAGCGCAGCTGAGGGGGTGGCCGCGTTGTCATGCGCTGACTTGACACGTCATTAATGTATTACAGGATAATGACAACAAACCGATATCCTACTCTAGCCGAAACTCCTGCCCCTACCGCACCTTCCCCTCCTTTCCTATCGTCCTCCCTCCCTCCGCCGCTCATTTTACATCGCGCGCGATACAGGGAGCGCGGCTGTTTAAACGCCAGCTACAGAATCTATTGTTTCACTGCTGACGCAAATCGCCGGGAATTGCTTTCGCATTGTATCAACGTTTACCACAACGTGCAACAAATGCCGAATTTCAAACGCGAGAATTTCAGTCCTGCGCGCGGATCGATCTTAGGTCACATCACCGGGATATCGAAACCAGTATGATTTCGATCGGGTCGAATACTCTGGCGGGGACAGAAATAGTCCCGTACATTTATTTAACAAGTCAGCACATGCAGTCGTACACTTTTCAGCATTGGAAATATGGAAAATCGAACTTATAAAAATTATAGCGACTTTAATTTCAAACATAGCGTAATTTGCCTAATATTTAATACAATAAAATTATAGCGTCGTATGGCATCCCTTTTATTTATAGGATATAGACAGAATTTACAAAAGAGAGAAATGAAGATTACATCTAAACGATATTTGTTAGATTTATTGAAAAAAAAAACGCCAACAATTACTTACATCTAAATAAACACGAAAGTAAATGCGAACTTTGACATTTAAATGTGAACTCCCACATCTTTGACGGTCATTTGACGTTGGATCCTGAATACACCCACGTTTACGTGGATGAAATTACAGAACTTCTATTTTTTCGTTATACAGATATCTGATAAATTTTAAGCTGTAATTAATATATACTTGGTAATTAAATACATAACAATTTGAAAATTAGACCATGAAAATTTCTGAATGTTTCTTCTCATGTCTATATTCTGAAATTTCTACCCCGTAACATCTTCCCCGAATTTTTCGTACGATGCACGCGTAAAATGGTAAATTGTCATGTATGTACGATACGGGTGATACGCGAATATCTTTTGATGGTCTGTCATTTACGCGATGACTCATCGACGCATCTAAATCAATCGCTTGTCTCTACCAGAATGACGCAAGCGTTGCGTGATGGTTGCGTCGACATTTAGTACACGTAACAAACATCGCATCGCGCGTCCGCGTGTGCGCGATGGCTTTAGAAAATTACAGAACTACGAGCAGAGAGCGTATGTGGCAATATGACGACATGTGGCACAATACTGCCGCAGTAATCGACACGTTCACAAACAGAATTGTGAAACGCGTTGTAGTTTCTTCGTTTAAAAAAAAAGAATCTTTCGAAGCTATTGAAATTATGATTTTCTTCGTTCAGAAATATTTATACCGATACGCAGATTGTAGATGCAGAAAACTCATGCGTACTTTTAAACACTTAAAAATGGATACGTTTATATTGCCATTTAAATCACAATTGGCAATGTAATATGATCTTATAAGTGCAATTTTTTAACATGAGAAAAAAGTGAATATTTTTGTATTGGTAGAGACTGCGATGACATGCGGTCGTCGGTTTCATCGGACAACAGCGACGATTTGCGGAACGATAACGGAATTTTATATCTCGCGACCCAAGACTTGTGGTGGACTCGTGCATGTATAGTTACCCGTATTATTCACGTTACTGTGCAAACAACGGCTCACCGCGCGATCTAACTGTTCTAACTCATCCGCGTGTCAGTCCATTGACGTAAATCACCGCTTGCCTGCATCCCAAATCAGCGTTCACTACCGAACGAGCTTTACGTAGGGAGAAGTAATCCTATGTTACGAAATATCTAAATTATTCAACACGCATTACAACCAAGTAATCTTGTAAACAATATCTAATAACATTGCGCTCAAACAATCGTTAACCCCTTCAACCTTGAGTAACCTATGAAATGTATTCTATGCCTAGAATCGTGTTATTTCACAATGGTCGGAAGTATTGCCAGTGTCTTTCCTACGATTTGTTTAGAAAATGTCCTATATTAAATCATAAAGATCGTTCAACAATTTATGAGTACAATAAATTCTTGTCTATTTTATACAAAATTCAAAAGGTCATGAATTATTTAATGAAAATAATTAATCTTATTACCTACCCTAGGAAATGATAATAAAATATAAAAAGTATGAATTTGAATTCCAAACTCACAATAATCTGTATAAAACTAAAGATAATTAAGACATGATACTATACTTATTTATTTATTTTTTTACAGATGTACTTTCCTTTCCAATATTCGAAAAGAATTCGTAATTCATATGCAAATGAAATGAATCAAGCAGTAAGTAGAATAATATAAAAATTGGTAGCAAAATGTAATAAATTTTCAATGTGATCTTTTAATATACATGGTATATTATAAAGTAAATAAAATCTTTGATTATTATTATATACTTTCTTTTTATTCATATAATAAAATTTATTTATGAAACATAATAACTACTGATTTTATCATTAAAAAATGATATTATTGAAAAACTTCACTCGCGCGCGCGCGATCCTAAATTACTATGCTTTAAACAATTCCCTATGAAACAATCTTTAATATTTTTTATATTTTGTAAAAGAAAATTCTGCAGTCGCAAAGTAATAAGAAAACAACATAAATTTAATTTTACTTAATTTTATACAGATGATATATACAAGTATTTAATAATGATTAGAAATTAATGAATAATTAAACGTTTTCTTGATAGACTAAAATTCATCATTAAGAAAATAATTATTGACATCACACGCGATAATTACTTTCTGATAGTCATATTTAAAAAAATGATTATATATTATATAATTTAGAATAAAAATAAACTCCGTTATAAATCTGATTCATATTTAGTGACGAAGGATAATGTTTCAAGTTTCACTGCTTGAGGTGAAACGAGTAGTACGTGTACATGTAGGTGGACTTTCATAGATTTGATACGATTGCATGATGCGTGTACGCTGGAGTACTTTCTAACTACGATCTATCATCTCGTTCGATGACGACACATTTGTTGTCTATCTGTGCCGATTTTGCAGACTTCCGAGAACGAGATGAAAATTTATGATCTCTATTATTTTATATAACAAAATTATATAGAATACTAGAAATCATAAATTTATATCTTTTAGAAATTAAAAGATTAACACTTGCAATTAATGGAATTTAATAATTCTATTACGTATTAAACTCCCCCTTGTACTAACAAAAAGTAATATTCAAAATTTTATTTAACTCTAGAACAAATATATATAATAATACGGATTGAGGTTTTTAAAATGATTAAAATTATTTTGAAATTATTTTGAAAATAATGAAACTCGTCTGCTCGTATGTTTATTTCATATTTATTATTAATGATAACTATTTACCTAAATATCAACTTGTAATACCTAAGATTGCAAACAATTTTTTATTTAGACAGATATAACTGGAAATTTTTTAACGGTTTCACATAATATATGAAGATGTTAATAAGAGCTTCTTAACTCGACAGAATTAATACTGTTCTTTACATTATATTTTCTTGGTTTCTAATAATTTTAATTTGTTTTCAAACGCAGTATGTTCATCAAGCAATTATATTATAAATAAATAGATTAACTTTCATTCATTTTGCTTTGTATTCGAACTTAAATCTATTTTGTATTGTTCTCTAGATTTAAAATTCTGAGATCGGCTATCTTATAAACTTTATATATTAGATATACATTATTTTTTATAGACTTTAAATATTATATATGATATTTTTATATCTTATGTATTATAAATACTATATTTATTATATATAACCTATACCTTATATTACATACTTTATATCTAAAATATATTTTTTCAAGCTAAAATGATACGGAGTAAAAAAATAATATCGTAATGTTTGCTTGCATAACGTTTTTCTCAGATATTTCTAAGATATATTTCTAGAGGTATTTCCCCCCGATATAGAGCTACTGTTTGCTAGATGGCCTGCAGGCAAAGTAAGTTCTTAGTCTTAAAAATGATTTAACATAGCACAAAAACCAGAAATACCTCTAGACAATGTTATACAATCACTCTACTTGCATAATCTAACGTTAAAATATACCACTTCGAACAAATGTAAAAAAATAACTTTTATTTTTTTAATGTATTTGTCATACATATGTACGTGTATTGCTCCAAAACGTTTTTTTTTTTTTTAATTTAAAAGTTAATAGGCTACATATAATTATATGTGATACATGCTGTTATTCTTGTTTCACATCCAATTTACGAATGGCAAGCCAATCGAAATTAATCTCATCATTCGTTCGACCGTCAGTCGAAACTACGTGAATGGGTCGACCAAACAACCCTAATAATGTACCATTCGTTCTAAACCACCTACGCTTTATGAAAAGGTCACCTGATTTCACGAGCTACCCTCTAGATCCGTTGTATGTGAAATAAATTCTGTCAATTTATGCGCAAGACCGATAAAAATGAATGACGCTTTTACAAAAAAAGAATCATAATAGTGCTAATTATTTACACGGTGAAATTATCACAGGGTCATCTCATATAATCGGTGTACGCGATAACGGAAAGTGGTTAAATAGGTGACACAGATTTTCCGCGAAGGGAATGCAGTGATGTGTGTTTGCGCCCTTAGTACTGTCTCGCTCTATAAATACACCGACAAGCAAACTGCTGCTGGACCAATCGACGAGCGAGTGTATGGCCGCGCGGACGCGCGCGCGCTCGTTCGGCTCGTTCACGCTAGCGCGATCTCCTCTATATCGGTATTTTTGTAGCGGTTTATCATTTTTGTCCGGTGCCCCCCTTTTACACCCCACCATGGTTTATTTAAAGTGTCACGGAGGCGAAGGCGTGCACGCGCATGCGCATGCTCAGAGCGATGTTGGCCAACAGGCTGGTTACGGGCTTTACACCGGCCGTGTTGCCAAACCGCTTACGTATACGTGCAACGTATTGCATGTGCACGCGTATGCATGTGCACGCTTATACATGTGCAAGCCGACTGGCACGCAAGTATGCGCGCGCGGCACTCACACACTTACGAGCATATAGCACCGCCATTCTCCGCCGCAGTACCAATCAGTGGCGGAACTGCAAGCCGGTGCATCCGAGAGGTCCACCAGTCGTACACACGGCGTGGTGGATTTCCAATCTCTTTCGCATCTTCGTTTTTCCTCTTTTTTTTCACTCAATCGCCTTCCATCATTTTACTGGTTGCCCCCAACTTCGCGCCTAAACTTTTTTATGTACAGCGAATTCAGGTTACGAGGAGGATCTTAATTAATAATATGACGACCGACTTATGCGCTCCACTACCAATCGTTCCGCCATTTCTATCTACGTCGTCGAATCGTACCAATTGGCTATTGTACCAATTAACTGCCTGCTGGCTTTTGATTTGTCTTATTGTACCTTCGTTCGTACAATCCGCAAGGAAACTTCTGAAAGAAACATTACTCATGCTTAATAATAAAAAGAAAGGTATGTTTAAAAGGATTCTTCAAAATATCAACTGAAAGAAAAATTATTCTTTTTCTTATTCCTAATTATATTTTTTCTTATTTAATGAGAGAAAAAGTTTAGAAGTAACTTTTTATAATACATTTTTTTTAAGTTAAGGGACAGAGATCGCAATTTGTCTCTGGTTGACATTGTTAAAAAATGCATGAACAAGAAATCTTATTAATATAAATATGGCAAAGCATAATATTGATAAAAATTTTAATGTTTTAATTACTTGTACCATTTTGATTAAGGAAAGAATATTTGTGTAATAAATTTGTATAATGATTATATTATGTGTATACAAAAAATTTTTATTTATAGATGTAGATTTGAAGGAAAGCTAAATATTTGTATTATAATTCAAAATTGGAACGATAAGAATAAATCTGATTAACTAAGAGAAATCCTATTTTTCAAAGCAGATTTCAGTGCTTAAATATTTTGGTGTGAAAATAGTATCACATATTAAATTGATAAGTAATTTAATAATATATTGATGCTAATAAACTTTTTAGAAGAATATTAATAATTTGATGTTAATAACAATCTTAAAAATTACGAATATTATGAAAAATATTAATTTGATCTCTCAAATTCCTAAATATTTGTTACATGAAATAATCACATCATTCTTTTTATTTGCTGGTACCATCTATTGAGAAAAGCATAAAAATATACAATTTCTTTTCTCTAGAATATAAATAATATTTTTATAAAATTTATAATCACATAATTTTTTTCTACAATTTTAATAATTATAGTAATAAACGTTTACAGAAGATTGTGACATAGTTTTTAATTTTTTGCGTAATTTATTCATGATTTTGTTTTTTGGGTGATGTATATTTTTCCTATCATCTCAAGTTGTTATAACTCTTAGCAGAAACTTTGTCTTGCTTTTATATGTGGCTGAAGCTAAATGGTCAAGCTAAACCTATAATTATCAAGATAATTGGATAATAGTTACCAATTCATTCGATCAGCTGAATTATTCTTGAATGTGTGTCGGCATCCGTTCTGTTCGTAGAATCGTTGTATATCAAAGCCGAACGAGATCGGCACGAGCCGCGACGGGCTGACATGGCGGGGTTTTCATTATCGTCGATCGATAAGCAACGATCGACATGAATTATTCATCACGATGTATTAATTCGAACGCGTCACGGCCATCGACGAAGGTGTTCATCGTCAAATTAACCTGCCACTGCGTCATCCAACGTATACAGGCTGAGAAACCTGATCTATAAACTTAACGCCACTGTCTCGACAAATAGACCTTGTTCTCTTGATTAGAATGCTTCCGAATACGTAAACTACGACTAATTGATCTAATATTAATTGTGTTTTCTATAATTATTTATTTATAGATTTTATTAGAATAATTTTAGAATATAATTTTTATGCATATTTTAATTAATATTGAAATAGTTATATTATACAATATATAATTAAAATGTCACATTTTTAATAACACATTAAATACCGATATATTAGACATTGTAAGTTTTCTTTCATAGTATTCCTTTTAATATATCTCTCTGTATAAGTATATCTTTTAGGTACGGGGATTCTTCAGTTGTGATTTGAAATTATTATTTAGTTCAATATATTATTTAAATCTTTGCTAAAAACTACTCTCTAGAGTGGTCAAGGAAAGTGTGCAATAATTGAAATGATTAACAATATTAATAACTTTTAAAAAAATTTAATATCTAATCGATTGCATTATGATACTCGATCTTTTGATAAGATAATTTTATTAGTTAGATCAAAGTAGTTGCATCAAATAGTTGCATCAAAGAAAATGATATAGTTGATACACATACACACACGAAAAAAACAGTATGGTTGGTCTGCACAGAAATCTGGTGATGTGCCAACTAGATTAGATAGTAAAATATGGAGCAACTATTTATGTGGTTGCTTAAACCATAATAGTACAATGGTTAGGTTATGTTGCAGTAATGACGGCATTTCACGTATTTTTAATTGTAAGCGTAATGAGTCGCTTTTGCTTTTTTAAATTGCAACTTAATTTATAGCATGATATAACAAGAAATTCTTATTAATAATTTAATTCTTATTATTATACATCATGCTTTATAATGTCACGATTGACGCAACACTATATGGATATATAACTTATCCATAGTAAATAATCTTTCAACCAAGTTTTGGTTGTCACAACCAGATCACGCCTAACTACATTGATGACACATCAAAGTAAATAAATCGTATCAACCATACACATTCCTATCACATAAAGATAACTCGGATGATGTTTCTATATTGCTCACAACTAAATATTTTTAGTTATGTGAACTATATTTTTTTTCCATTCATACATCATTATATTTATTTTGATATATTTTGCTATATAAAATATTTGATATATATTTATTATTTTTATTTTAATTATTTTAAATATATATATGTACATATATATATACATATTAGGTGAATTTGGCGTGCATAAGGCTATCTTCGTTTTCAGGGACCAGAAGACAAAGATAACCGCGGTTGCTTTTGGTTGCTATACCAGAAGCACGCCAAAAATCGCCTATTATATGTATAAAATCAAATGTGTGATTCTGTAGCCACTTTAGCGATTATAGTGAAGCTGCATTCCCCTAACATCACATCATCTCCCATAGTTAGTCATAATACAGTTTCGATCGCGGGAACAATGATGTAGCTGTAGACTATGTTGACTGTCGTGAGATGGAGGATACACCTCTCTAGTGGGCTTAATTCGGGGAATCAAGGAACGAGTAATCATGTGACAAAAATCGAAACATAATCCATCGTTCTGCTGTATGCATGGTCGTGTATATATTTTGACCTCCCTTACGCCGCGTTCGCACAATGCGGCACAAGCGCCTGCGTAGGAGTGTCCACTTTATTTTCGGTAATCAACGGAATCTCTTCCAGAATTAATTTTGGCGCCAATGAGACCGTATTTATACATAGCTCCACGAATAGACGGAAAGTATTCGTGTTCGTTCACGCAAAAGTGATCCCGCTGGTAGAGCGATTTTATGCTAAAACATAAGAATACATAAGACAGATGTATTTGTGCGAGAAAAACGAATTTTACTGTTACTATTGATATCTAAAAAAAAATTGTTTAAGAAAATGTGTAGAAAATATTTAATCAACGTAGGTAATCAATGTGAATGAAAAATATTCCCATAATCTCCCGGATTCGCTATCCGTGCCAGCGAAGACGAAATTGTATGGCTCTCTCTTGTGAAAATCTATGGTAGCTTTCATACCAATTACAGTGGCTTCCGTTCTGCGTTCCGATACCGATCAGGAAATCGGGGCGTCTTAAGGGAATGCTGGAGTGACCAAATTATTACATTACAGTCGTATAAAAATCTTCGAATTGACTGAACGGAATAAAAAAAGCTTTTACAGGATTAAAGTAGACGCAAAATTAGGAGGTGGTGTAGTGGACCTTGTACTAAAATAAAAAAAAGTTAAAAAATTTTTTAACATTCTTTCGATTTTAGTATAAAATCCACTGCACCACCTCCTAATTTTGCGTCTACTTTAATCCTGTAAAAGGATTTTTTATTCCGTTCAGTCAATTCGAAGATTTTTATACAATTGTAATGTGATAATTTGGTTACTCCAGCATCCTCTTAATAGTGTGACAATCGATTACGAGGTATTCTTTTGTTTCAATGCTCTCATTAGTTTTTCGAAAACTATTCGTAAAAATTCTTGCTTCATGTTTAATCATAGATACATCATAACTATTTATCTTTCTCGATTTTTCTAAATCATGTAGAATACATTTCTTAACGAGAATTATAATTATTCGTATATATTTCATCTTAAATCCACAAATCATCTCGTTTTTTAACATCTAATATAAAATATTCTAACAGGTCAAAAAAAGAGCGAGGTGTAAATAAGAGATCTGTTAAAGTAACAATGAGACAAAAAGATAGATCATATTATTTATTTATGATGTTGAAGATTTAATTCGTCAAAATTATTTAATTCTGAATAATGTAATTAAATAATAAGAATCTTATTAGACTATACACCTGAAACATAACCAATAGGTCAAATAACTAAAAATGTAGTATAATATATGTATGTACATATATGGTATTATATACAGATTTTAACATTCACAAGGAATTATTTAAGCATTAAAGATTCAGCTTCGATCGTTATGAGCCTTTTTATTTCCTATTGATTGTGTAATTTAATTAATTAAACAAACGATTATTTTTGAAATATTATAATTTACCACTTCTCCTTATTTTCTCTAAACTTTAATGAATAATTCTTTTCAAAATCTAAATAATTTATGAAATAAAATTACAATTACGTTTAGATCAAATAAAAATCAAACGAGATGAAAATTAAAATCAACCGATATATTTTTTGTAGATAAGCATTTTCTAGCTATTCTATAATCTAGCATCTAGCTATTTAATCCAGTCGGTTTAACGTATATTGGTAGAAAAAAATTATGTACGTGATATAAACGTGATAGCGCGTTACGCGCAACGACACTTTCACTATGTATCTTTAGGAACATCCGACGACTATTTTCACTTCGGCAACAGATCTTTTCTACATCTTAACTGTTGAAGCTAATGAGAAACACATGTTTACTACTAAATTTAGTATTAACTCTAATAGAAATTTTGGTAGAAGGGAGGGAAAGATAACTAAACAGTGTCAAAGGGTTGTCGTTCGAAATAAGCGAAGACGCCAGCGCATAGAAATTACAGTTTTCGGCTGATCGTGATTCCTCGTAAAGCAAAAGAATCTTGCCGCGAACCGGAACAACGAGGAAAACCGACGTCACCAATCGGACATGCTATTTAAGTGCGATGTACAAGAGGAGGAAATGCGCAGGAAGTCGAAGAGGAAGGGTCTACTCGCAAGCGCCGCGTGGCCTTGCGCTATAAACAACTTTCAGAAGTAAAAAGAGGAAGAAGCGCGTGGCACGAACCGAAGAGGGTGACTCCTTATGGCGCACACCTAATAATAACGCAAATATGTTCATCGTTCACAATGGCCCGAGTTACACGTGCGATACTTGTCGCGCATGTTGGTTTTCTTGCACGCTCTTTCGCTCTCTCAGGTGCGCATTCCAATCGATACAATTTCGCCAATCTAAGAAGTGATCTATGTATATGTCACAGACCGTTGTGAAATCTGGCCTGTATACGAGTTATGTGCCAGACATACGCAATCTCTCACACACACGTAGCCGTGGGTTCCTTACTGAATTTTAAGTCAATTTTCCCTCGGCAATTTCACGGAGGGGCTATCATTTTACTGCGACTTTTCACCGCCGATGTATGTACGTATCTTGATACTTATCGAGCTTTACATTAAATTTTTATTAAAATATCTGAAATTATATATATATCTAAAAAAAAGTATTATTTATATTGTATTTATTTTCATATTATATAACTCTAAATTTTTTATAAAATCAAATAAATTACCATTAAAATTGGGTAATATAATGTGTGAAACATCTTATAAATCTCTATTTTTAACAAAATTTCTGATTTTGTCAATAGCTCACATAGAAAACTATCATAGAAATGATTATGATTGAATTGTATAATGTATGTATAATTATGGGTTAGGCGAGTATCTTCTCATAATGGATGAACTTTGTTGAAAAGGCACTCATTGCGTGAGATTTAACAATCGCAAACCGCGAAGACGAGAGTATATAAATCTATACAAAGACAATAGGCAGTACTTAAAGATGCAAACAACTCTAGAGCTAGTTCGTAAAAGTAGGCTTTCTTTTATTAGACTCGCCTACTTTTACCAATTCCTTTCACTGAGACGATTTGTACGACATTGTGCATTCTTAAGTGCTAAATTTGAATCTTTCAAACGATTTCTCGATTCTTCGAGAATCTTGAAAATTTTATAGTACAAAATACAGTCATTTTGCGCGCAATAATATTTATCGTTTTAATATTCGCAGTGTTGTAAATCATAATATGCTACTTCAAAGCTCAGATTAGAAGCGTTCATGCTTCAATTTCAAATTAGTTTGGTATCCAGAAATTTTCTAAAATACACCGCATCTACAAGAGTCTAATAAAAATATTCCTTTCTTTAAGAAGAAAAGGGATTTGTCAGTTTGTATGTTATTTTAATACCTATTCTTCAGAAAAACTAGGCAACATCTGCAAATGTTCATTATCACAAATCATTATGCAGTTATAAGCAGGAAATGTACATTTATGATCTTTTCGTACATAAATCAGTAGACGCAAGAATCTCAGAAAAAGAATTTTTCTCAGATTTCTAATAATGGGACATGATGTCGGTTTAAAAATTAATTGTAATTAAACGCACAGAAATTTTGCGAATGGGTGAATACGCGTGCTCGCATATGCACGTGCACATTCGAGGGCGTCTTCATTGACTAGTTATCTAGGTAATGTTAACACCGTGCTATGCTATGCGCTATGTGTTGCCACAGTATTATGGTTCACGGAGAAAAATAATAGGCCGGTCAGGTCACTATGGCGACATTATCCCGTTAGGCTTGAAAGTATATTTTCTACTCGTTGTGGCAATGACTATGCCGTCCTGAAGCCGGGGCGACCGGCCGATCGGCCACTGCGCCGCACAGTGAAACGACGTCGAAGCTTACCGACGAAGATTACCGCTTTGGCACCTGAACCGTATTCGGTTAACGGCTGACAGGCACGTATCGACGATAGTGTTACCCCCGCTCACCCGCGTTATACCTCGCGTATGTAACACGCATATATAAGTATGACAGGTTTCACGAATCACTGTGCGATCTCTTCTCTCTCTCTCTCTCTCTGTCTGTCTGTCTGTCTGTCTGTCTGTCTGTCTCTGTCTCTGCCTCTCTCTGTCTTTCCCTTCTCCCCGTTTCTTTCCCGATACCGTGCCGCACCGTTTGTTCCTCTTCCTGCATTCCCCTCGGTCGCGCATCGCCGTTTCGCGCTCTCCGCGAACTCCTTTCGAAACCGGGAGATCGGCATTACACGGTGTTTACACTTTACTTTCGCGTTACGTATCCCAGTTTGACGTACGTCGACATAACGGTGCGCAGGGTGATCAGCTACCACCGCGTCATACTTTAAAGATGCTTTCTTTTTTGAGATTAACAAACTTAGGAAAAAGATTGGTATCGTAACATTAAATTTGTCGTATTAAATTTTTTATAAATATAATCTTATAAGTTTGTTGAATTAAACGAGAAATTAAATTATTTGCAGACTAAAATTCTAATTTTGTGAAAATTTATTTTTGCTTAATTTGTTTATAATTTAGAAGTTGATATTATCTGGATTTAAAAAAAAACGTGATATTGTGATTATATAACATGTTGCAAGTATGTAGGGCTCTAAGACAAATATTTAATATAGTGCTGAGGAAGTAGTGATGCGAAAGGTAAAAGTCAAATACTGAAAATATCTACCTGGCCTCTACCGAAGAAAATTTCTAAATTTAGGGTCAAACGAAATTGAGTTATGGTCAAACGAAAATATAAAACCTAAACACTGTGAACAATGTAAGACCGTTGTCCTGAATAATCTTTTGACGATAGTTCTGATGACACTTATGAGTAAAAGTTTAACTTATAAATATAGACAGCAAAAGATATTTAAAAATTTTGCTGATTATAATAGAAATATATTATATTATAACATTATTATATTATATATACATACTTATATTATATATACATACTTAAAATATATATATAATAATGTTAATAATTATAATTATATATATTCATAATTACATTATGTTATTATTTTTATTATAACAATTTCTTTCCATTTGGAAAAGCAAATGTTATATGTTAAATATCTTAATGCTATTAAAAAACGCGTCTCGATATAAACTGCCACTTATTTAACCATGAATTTAATTCTGGTAAGCTTATATCTGCCCCATATCTGATACACATAATATTAGAATGTAATAAAGAATAAATTGAATAAGGAATAAATTAAATGGGGTTCAAAATTAAATTAACCGTCAATAATTTTTATCTAAATTCGTGAGTGCTTTGGGTTTATCATGCATTTGAACCATAACATTGTGAATATATATATATATATCTGTGCTAAACGTTGTATCTTGGCAGTTAATTACACATTGCTTTGTGTAACCGAAAATTTGAACTTTCATTTTTCTATTGAAAAATACTTCTACGATATAAAAACAGCAATTACGTATATTTCTGATAACTTTAACTTTTTCTTTTAGTATATGCATCAATTTATTGGCAGGAACCTGTGTCGTTCAAGTAGAAATATTTTTATTTAATTGCCGTTGTAATTCCATTTTTCTTGTAACAGGAATTTTTTTCAGGTAGGCAGAAATAAAGTCAATTTATAGACTTCTCTGCATTCTTCTCGTTGCCTTCTTTTGACGACACAATAAATTATGTCCGTTTTCCTAAATTAGCGAGACCTTGCGGAAGCAAAAGGGTCACACAGGATTCTGTCTATTTTTCCAGGTAATAATATTGACAGACTTTGTAAGTAGTAATAGTGACAGAAGACATCCGCTTCTGTTATTTCTATTGTCGACAGCAGGTCAGCATGCGCCTTTCACCCCCCCTACTGAGAGTTACCCTCAAACATTTTTTCAAATACAATACCAATTTGTAACAATAGCAAGACAAATTGTTTGAATGCCAAAATGGAGTTTTCTTAGAAGAGCTCGCATTGAACGATGTCAAATCACGTTCGAATGTATTGCAATGCACAATTTGTCACTACTGTTTCGAGTATTTGCCAATAAAATCAAGACATAATCTTTGTGGATTATTACATAAACAAAAGTGATTAATTAAATCGATTTGATGTCAGTTACAGCGATGAATGGTTGATGTCCAATACTTATCGATATTTTTGTCATTTTCGATCTCATTATATTTTTATATTAATTGAACAATTGCGAGGTTTCTCTATTTTCATTGTTTTTCAATTTTACATATCAAGTTAACACAGAATCTGAAAGCGTAGTACATATTTTTTATATTGTATATTTAATATAAAATTAATCGAAAAACAATAGAAATCTTATGGAAAAATTCATAATTACTCAATTAACATAAAAATAATTAAATAATGTAAAAAATGACAAAAATATCCATACAGCACATAATTTGCAGCAATATCGTTGCAAAATCTCTACAATATTGCTGTAACGTGCAATGTTGCTGCAATGTTGCAGCAGTATTACTGCAACTTTTGTGTAACTTTGTGCTGTAGAAGGATATCAAGTATTCGATATAAATTCTCATAGACGTCGTATTAATTTCTGGTTGAATAGAAGGACGTTTACGATCAGTTAAAAAATAAGTGATTATAAATAATTATTGAACTGAAAAAATTATAAATTTATATTTTTTTAATAATATTTTTTCTGAGACATCATGACAATCAGACGCCTCTGAGTGTGTATGAGAGTTGTGATTTAAAAATATCTTTTATTTTATTTTATATATAACAACCTTTTGTTATAATTATATACGTATATTCTTGAGATGCTAAATTAGCTTTAACAACATATAAATGTTTTTGTTTATTTTATATATGGATAGTTTTGGTTAACAGTAAATCTTGTTCACTTGTTTTATATCTATATATATAGACAAAAGTAATCTACAACATATTACATATTATACATATAATTACATGAATGTTTAAAATTATGTCGGCAAAATAATATTAAATTCATCAAGTTAATTCTGATAATATCAAAAAATTCAAGCAGGTAAATCTTTTAGATGAATTACTTGTGTCTACGTTAAAATAAATCTTTTAAAGTCGTCTGGTTTAAAGGCAAAAATATCCCTTTATTGTTTCACGCGACCATTAGAAAGTTGTTGTTGGAAAGATTAGAAGGTGCCTGCTTTTGAGGCGACAACAAGTCCTTGGTAATTCGTTTAGCACCCCCGGGGTGATCGACGGTTTTCGGGAATAAGTCGTGCGATGTCGACAGCTGGTCCATGTTCCTTTTTACACACCAAAAGAATAAAGAAAAGGAAGACGCGGAAGCTTATAATATAATAGGCAAGCACAGAACACTATCCGACTCGACATCACTTCGTCCGTTCATCCATGCCATTCTGCGTGCTATCCGCACATCTGGTCATCGCTCCCGCCTCAACTATTCGTAGTCGTAGCAGTCACTAGCCGCTACTGCCGGCCGACCTATACCCCGCTAAGCGAAGTATTCGAACTGTTGTTTAGTTCGATCAAGATATCTGCACAATATCTCTTTGTAAACTAATCTCTTCCGTGTTAATGGTTGCGTTCAGCAGAGAAAATTAATCAGTTAGCGTTTAGTGATTCTTCGATATAATTGGTTCCTACACTTAAATCCATTGAAGAACTAAAGGCAAGAACCAATCATATTAAAGAATCACTAAGCGCTAACTGATTAGTTTTCTCTGCTGAACGCAGCCATTCATTACTTCAAATGATCCAAAAAATTGATTAGAAAAAATTAAGAACTAACAAAATTCGAATTAAGTATTCGTGAAGGCTTGGTGAGTATGGACTGATCTTGATAAGTGTGAATAATATTTTTTACAATCTGCACAAAGAATTGCATCTATGTTATGTAGATAATATTACATTGCAAAGATTACTTAATGTGTGTCTATTAAAATTAAGATTTTTTTAGTTAATTAAAAGCATAAACAGTTATATAATTGTTACACGTTATTTATGTAACAATGATATTATTTATTAAAATTGTTATAATAAATTATAACAATAAACATGTAACTATTTTTTTAATATTACAAACATTTTTTAACACAAATAAACAAAACGTTTTCAAGTTATTTTATCGCATTTTTTATCTATTTATAAGATATTTTGACTTTTTTTTATTCGTATAAAATGTATTTTCTTATGAGTAATATTTTTACAATTTTAGAGATATTTAATACGTTATAGGTAATGTCTCTTGAATTTGTTGTTATTTAAAAATTTATATTTTATAACAATGTCTATTGTGTGACCTATACAATAAAATAGTATGTGTTAATTTATTTATATTTATTTTTTCTTCTTTTTTTGTATTCTTTTAGTCCAAATTCTTTTTTGTTTTCTGACGTTATGTACTGAGAATAATTAAATCATTGAGTGCACTGATCCTGATTGCGATTCGATTACTACGTCATGTTCAGCTTGACTTATTATTGGTTGCGTCGATTGAATGAATAAATTATGTTTAACCATCGCCATACTGCATGTTAAATCGCTTTTAACCAATATATTACACTGTGACTTGCACCACTCTATAGTATATGTATAAGCAAACTAAAAATAATGAAGTTAAATAAACATGAAAATATTCCTTTAACAAATTTTATCGAATTTCTTTTGGTGGCATTCGAGCTAAAAAATGTAAAATTGTTTTTGAAAGTCGCACAAAACTTATGTAAAATAATTCTTTAATAAAATTTCTTTTAAACGTAGTAAAAACTATGGCGTAATAGCAGAGAACTGTAATTAAAATTATATTATGTGATTAATAATCAATTCCTTAAGCACATATATATAATAATGGCTTAAGATCGTGTAAATGTAGCACCTATCATGAAAATTGAAATTAAGCTCGATACTGGCTCCAAGCCGACGCTAAACGGTACTACTATGCCCACTCGAAAATCGAATATGGATACCCATTCTGCCTGCAGGGTGAATCAATAGCACTTCACGCACTGAGCATCATTGGTCTGACGTAACGCAGAAATCAATGTTACACGTATATCACCGTGGACCATCATTATTTCGCGTAATTCGCCCGGTGCAATCGATAGAAGGTATATACGTGGATACAAGTGCGGCCGATTCTCGTGTGCCCGGGCGTTATTTGCAAAACATAAATAGCCGACGTACGTGGCATACGAAATTGCATTATCGAAACGCTCTTCATATTCGAAGTGCTCGGTGATAAATAACGTGAGAGAGAGAGAGAGAGGAGAAAGAGAAAAAGAGAGGGGGGAGGCAAATAAATTCAATCGCTATTCAAAATGCACACGCACAATTATAATGCTGGACGTACGTAATTAAAAATCTATTGTACAAAATGCGCCGTATAGATCTCTCATAAATAATTATTTCAATAACATACAGTATTAGGTCACCATCTACGCAAATAACTCGAAGTGTTAGTATCGTTTATTCCGTGAATATTACAATATTTACATTGCGGACGACTATATACGCGTTATAAACGCGCGGCGAACGAGTCCCGTCATCATATCGACGCGTAACCAACGCGCGAAACCTGCTGCGTAGGATCGCATCATACATTATTATAGACAATCTCGTAGCAGCGAGTGCAGTGTCATTCGCCAGGCGCATCGCCGACGAGGAAGGAAGGAAGAATTATGCGCGCATATCGGCACCGTTGTCGGCGCGTCGACACGATCAAACCGACGGACATCTACGTTCGAGATATCGAACGTCACTCCGACCACCCGGCCATTTCGAAGAAATATGGGGCAAGGCCGACACCTTGGGCCAAGAAGGGCGCATGTCGACTCGACAAACTCTATTAGTTGACTATACATAGTTAACCCGACGGAGAAACAGAGGGAGAAAGAGAGAGACAGAGAAAGAGGGTGGAAAGGAGGGAGACACCGGTGCGACGTCATCTCACGTATATAAAACTCACACGTTCATTCTGCGCTTACACGCGTACAATACACGCTGTACACACGAGGCGGTGGAGGAGAAGGACAAGGAAGCGACGGGGGAAGAACGAAGGAAAAGCAAAGCGGAAAGAGAGAAAAGAAGATACACGAGATTATCCATGGGAGAATGCGCAAACAAGAGACGGAGAAAGGCCGATGTAGAGAGAACGAGGAGGCTGGAGCGTTGGTAGAGGAGAGAAAGAAAGAGAAATAGGGGAGGAAACATAGAGGACGAGAGAGGGAAAG
>NW_017256266.1:58942-68439 GCF_001594055.1 Mycetomoellerius zeteki
GAGAGAGAGAGAGAGAAGAGAGAACGACGAGATAGTCGTGGAGAGAGAAAAGCCGAAGGGGAAGCGAATGCAGAGAAGGGGGAAAGCGACGATGGTGTGTAGGGACTATAGGGGAATAGAAGGGAAAAGGGAATGAAGAGAGGAGAGGGGGAGAAAGAGGGGAACCCGTGCGCGCGTACAACTGGCGCGCGATGCATACGTTCACGGACGTGGGCTCTGCCTCTGCCCGCACCTATGTCGTTGCGTTACACATTGAACTAGCGAGGCGTATTGAATATTAAACCAATAAACAGGAGAGGAGGAACGGTTGCAGATGGTCGAGGACACTTGGCAACGCTGATGCCGCCGCCACCACCGCCGCCGCCACCGCCGCCACCACCACCGCCACCACCGCCGCCACCATCGCTATCACCGCCACCGCGCCGGATGCACAAGATGCGAAGCCAGTTGGAGGCTCGCTCGCAGCGGCGTTGTATAGGTACTGCGCGCGAAGGGGAAGGAATCCACGATGACGATAGAGCCGCTTCGGCGCACTATAGTTCGTGGCCGAAGGAGAACGAAGAGAAGAGCCGTGAAGAGAGTAATCCTGACACGTAGAGTAAAACGAGGGTGGGAGAGAGGGTGCCAGAACCGTGGGGGAAGGGACAAACGAAAGGGGTAAGCCGCGGGCGCTGAGCGTATCGGGGAAATAACTTGATGTTTGCGCCGAGAAGTTTTGCTCGAGTTTCGCGAAGTTACGCGGAAGGCAGCCGGTTCGCTACCGAGAGACTGGTGAACGTGTCTCTCGCACACCGACGATCGATCTGTATATAATATACGCGTATATCATGAAACTATGACGATCTTTACGGTTGATCGCACAATATGCCGTTGACTGGATATCTCCCGTCTAATAACACGTCTCTCTCTCAAATCAAACAATTAATTACGATATTAATTAAGATAACTGAAAATGAAAAGCGATTCTCTGATGGCTTATCGAGTAACTGCTATAGAATAATACGACTGAGTACTCAACATAATATCGATTAACAATACTGCTATCTGCTATCATGCTTACCAAAGCGTTCAAGACTATTTTCTTTTATGCTATTTTTTTATATGCCATAATTATATATCTATCACAGAGAATTACCACTAATTGATAATCAGCTGAAACAGCGATAATCTTTCTGTTCCAATGGATCAATCTCTGCCAATGTAACCCATCAAGATCGCTTCGCGTCACAGCAACAGAAGCGATCAAAGGAATGCTAAATCGTTGAGTAGCAAGCCGTCGATGAAGAAAGCACAATTATACTGAAAATACACAAGAAGGACACGATTCGACGGAGGGGAAGCGCGGAACCTCTACAACCGTGTAGCATATCGTTCCGGCAGGAAGTAAGGCGTGCTGATAGCGCCGACTCTGTGTACGTAGAAAGATGGCTTAGGAAACCAGAGAGACGGAAAGAGAGAGAGGGAGGAGGGAGGGAGGAAGAGGGAGTGAGAGAAAGCGAGAGGACTCGAGAGAGGGTAGAAACTGGTGGAAGAGAGTCTGACCTGGATGGGGTGCGGAAGCCGACAGGGGTAGAAGAAGACGGCAACACGAGTACCGAGAGTACTTTACAAGCACTTCCACTCGTACACGCTCTCCCTCTAGCGGGTGTCCCGACTTGATCGATGGCAATCCGTTTATCGCGTTACCCTAAAACACCAAACCGCTCTCTTGAAAATAGCAGCGGATATATTCAGGCGTTGAGAGATCCAAAATTCGGACGTTAATCCGTGCATAATTATACGCCATTTGTTGCATCTAAAAACGAATTCGCGAATTATACGCAATATAGGACGGCGCTAAGAGCCTCGCCTGTAAATAAATTATTATTGCGAGGATGCCCCCATCCTCGGGGATGTTTATCGTTATAAAAGTGAAACGACTTATTTTTGAACCGGCACAAACGCATAAGCATCTTTTCCGCATCTTACATTGCCGAAATGTCAAATCGAGAAGTTAACTGTTATAGACAAACAAATAATAAATGAATACGTCGAAATAGAACGGGTTTGTCGACGACGTTGTCGAACGTCACAGAAATCCTGAAAGCTTTTACGAGGAAAGCGAGATGAAACGTGCTGCTACCTGACGACGAATGCACGAAGCGTATGCGGTACGTGCAACGCCTGCAATGGAAGGGAACGCATTTTGAAAGGCCGGAAGGACGTGCGCGTTCAACCCCGCTATAATCTTCACGCTCACTTATCGTAAGAACCGATCGTTAAGAGATGCTTCGACTTCGTAATAGCTTCCCTCGTGCGTTGCGGCCGAGATCACTTTGCGTAACTAAAGAGGCATTATTTTTTTCAAGATGAGCATTATTAATGTTGTTAAATGTAAATACTCTCGCTCCCCCCCCCCTTTAAAAATGTTAAGAAACGTACGTAGAACTAGCATTAATAACAAGCGATTATCGATGATATTATTTTTATATTACGTTTGTAACCGTTTCTTAGACTGAAATCGTATTTAATAGAAGGGATTCAAAAGGTGAGATCCGAAGAGGGGAAGGCCCATTGATCAACATGGATCTACGCAGTAGACTCGGTATGCACTTCGTCGCGTTCTTTCACAGAGAAAAACGGTTTCTTGGACAAAGAGAATCTCGAGCCCTCTTTGTGATACACCTCCCTCCCGTATCACGATTATTCCACGGATACTACCTCGGATGCTGCGTGTAGCTGCTGCTCATCGTCATCATCGCGGCAACGTTTGAGTCTCTGTATAGTATACGCGCATTTATTCATGCATAAGTCAGCAATGGTGCGGCACGGCGCCGGCGGCGGCAGGTCACCGCCTCAAGGAGTTTGTTTAATTCTTCGTCCTTGCGAGCCACCCTGTATCGTGTACGAGCTGTAACGTCGCGTCGCAATGTGCGCGAGCGAGAGAGGGAGAGAGAAAGAGTGAGAAAGGTAAGCCGGCGTCGGTCTTTTCGAGGACCATGAGCACGGTAGAGCATGCGAAGACGAGGAGAAGGGAGTGACGAGTGGCGAGAGGGATCGACGGGGGCCCGGTTGGAAGGGATGCACTCGTGCGCTCGATGCCGTCCTGGAGGGGATAGAACGAACTCAGGGGTGAGCCGCAGGTATTGTGGTGGGGGCTGCGTTGGGAGAAACGGGATGGATGACCGCTCGCTCGCTCCTTCAACGAGAGAGACCGAAGAGGTTAAAGAGGGGAATCAGGCGCGACGTCGACGAGAAGGTCACGCACCATAGTCGCCACACTATTTAAATAATATAGCATTTCTATCTGGCCGCTCTCTCCCCGCTCTTTTCCGCGCTTGTATATCCTATCTCTGCGGACGCGAGAGAGGGAGAGATAAGGAGAGAGTGAATGCGAGGAAGCGACGAGAGGAGTGAACGCGACAGGAACGGTGGAGGATGGAACGCGGGAGAGGATGCTGCGGGAGAGGTCTCCGGCGGAGAGGTCAGAGGAGAAGGAGGGGTAGGAGAAGGATGCCTCTCTGAGATCTGCAGACTCGAATTCCATTGCCCTCCCTCGCGAGAGCGAGGTCGGCGAGGGTGAGAGATGAAATGACCAGAGGCGAGACCAGGGAGAAAGGACGCCGGTTTATCGGAATAACAATGAAGTTGCGCGATGCGGGAGTCATCGATGGAGGAGTTATTGTAACTGGAGTAACTGATTAAGCTGATCTACGTGAGACGTAAACGGCGCCCCACAATATCGTGGATTGGTTCGATTGCCCAAAGATATAATTGGACAGCGGGTGATAAAATGTATTTCAAAAAGAACGGCGAGTATATTGGCCATGTAATAATAATAATACGATTAGATAATGTAATACGATGATACAGATAGTCTAATGATAATTTAATTTGATTAGTTTATTTTCTCTCTGTCATCCTGTTTCGAAACTCATCCCTTAAATGGTACTTTAATCACTTTCTTCTTTCTTGATTGCCTCTTCAATAAATCTTCGAGAATAAGAAAAGCAAATAAAATGAACTGTATAGTAATGTACATGTTAGATCATCTAATTATAGATCTGTTTTCTGCTGCTGAACTACTGTATATTTTTGAAACTTAAAGTGAAATGGGTATGTTTGAAATTTAGCGAAAACAAGAAAGAAAGTCCACTAGTGTAGGAATAAAAAACAGAACTTGAAATTATGTCATTAACCTATAGGTATAAATATTAAATATGTCATCGTTATTGTATAAAGTTAGACAGAGTCCTTGAGAAATCCGAAATGTTCCATTTAAAGAAAACCGGAACTCTCTCTTGGGACTAGCTTTAGATAATTTGAGAAAGTTCGATATCTTCAAAAAATTTAGCTCCAGTTATATCTAAAAAGATATTTGAAAATGATTAAATGAATGACCGCGTTCAGCAGAGAAAGCAGCTTTGCAACTGTTGCAAAATTCTTTAATATTGGTTTATGCATTCAGATTCAGTGAGAAACTAAAGACAAGACCAATCCCATTAAAGAATTTTACAACAGTTGCAAAGTTACTTTTTCTGCTGAACGCAGTCAATGCTAGGTAAAGACGAAATTTTGTGTCATGACTACAAGCTCGATAACACTACCATCGCGCGTCCATCTGACGACTTTGTTTACGTTCCTCGAATACGCAAGCGTGCATATGTTTGTCATTAGCTCATCAGAGTCATGACTCAGACGGTGCAGCGAGTCGTCCAACGAAGGGATTCTTTCTTTGTGATCTCAACGTCGGTATCTGCCGTGTTCTGCGCATTCACGCGCCCATCCTATTATAGGCTTCACTGTTTAGCGTATGTACGGCAGAATGCACGATTCGTAGCGCGCGCGAGCGCGCAACACCGGTTAACACATAAATGATGCCAGCTTGTTGCTACCATCAGTTTGTTGCCCAGCGGCCAGCTCTGCGAAAGACTCTCTGCTCCGACAAGCGGCGTACCTCCGCTCGAACATTTTCATCCACGCAAATGCGCACGCATGCACGCGCGCGTACGCACGCACACTAGCTGTTATGCGCACAAGGTAAAGAATGCATACTTCCATACGTAGGAACTACCGTCCAGCTAATGCGAGGATAGGCTAGAATCACGATAGCCGGCCGGCTCTAAGCAAAGTCCTCATGCAGCTTTGCGACGACGTTACGAAAATAACGTTCGACGTGCTCGATATAATTGCCCGGCGAAACTTTCCAGTCGTGACGAACAACGCAATGTTTATGCGCAATTACGGTATTTACAGATGATAATTAAAATTTTCTGACCGACTAGTCTTTCCGCGAAGTCTCTCGCTCCTTGTAATGAGGAATCGATCGTCATCTACCACTGATGATCGTCACAAGTCAATATTACGTAAGACATGTAACGCTAATTCAATGTTATGAAATAAATCCTATAAATCGCTTTGAATAGTAATGAAAATCATATTATGGTTTGAAGATATTTAAATTCGAAAAGAATTTTGTCATTTCGTGAATGTCCAAAAGCGTGTACTAAAAATCCAGTGCTTAAAAATAAAAATTAAAATATTGAATCTATTTTATTATATAAAATATTAGTAAATTTTTGTTTAATTATTATTAATATAACTAGCAGAATAGATAAGATAGTAAGAGTTTCGATACAAATTTTTATACTCGGACTATTTGCAATTTTCTAATCGTGAGAATTATTCGCTCGATTTAATTTATTATATATTTATAATAAATTTAAAAATGGTAAAGCACACACATATATATTTCTATTAGAAAAAATTTAACTACAAATTTTATGTATAATAATTATACACTTAGCGATATACATATACATATATTGAAGATGTATTTAGCAAAGCTATAGAATCGCACAACGCAAAAAAAAGATTCGCAAAAAACCAAATAAGAACGATAAATCAAACACAAGAAAAGTCATCTTTAATCATGATATAAAGACACTCGCGCGAGGTGAAAAATATTTATACGGATGTCGCGCAGCGATCAAAGTCTGTCTCCATAATAAGATCGCCATACCGCATTATTGCGTTGTTATATTGAATTATAATCAATCCGTACGAGTGCAAGGTCATCTTTGCACGTTGTCACAGTGATTTCGTCAATAAAGATTATTATTTTTCACAAGATATAGATTTCTTTCATTGCTTGAAAGATGATATAACTTATCGGCATTTAAAACTATCATAATAAAAATTAGAAAATATATTGGTTTAAATGGTGTATCACGACGTATATTAGCTAATTGCGTGAAAAATAATCAGAAATGTGAATAAAATATAATATAATTATAATATATTTAATATTATAATTTTTTAACATATAATTGTCAGAGATAAGAATTTAAAAAATATTGTAATATAATAATTTCGAAACTTATTAATATTAAAAATATAATATATATGTATTATAAAAATATAATGTATATTATATTTTTAATATTAATAAATTTCGAAAGTGTTATACATTATTTTTGAAATTCTTATCTCTAAAAATTTATGTCTGGAAATGAGAAACATTCAAATTAATTGACCTACTTATTTTTTCGGAAAAAAAATAAAAATAAAAATCACTTGCAAATGAATTTTGAAAAATAAGAGAGGGCTTAACGTTGCTTAAATCAAAAAGTATAGTATTGCAGATTATAGTAGCATTGCGGACTGAATATTTATGCAATACATACTATTTTTTAAATATGAGGAAAAACGCATACTGTAATGACTGCAATACTTTCCAGCATCATAGTATCGATGGACATCCCTACTCATCATATCTGCACGGTTCGCACGATCGACAGTTTCGATATGGGAGAAAGTCAACGCTCTAAATGTCCGAGAGTGAAAGATCGCCCGTGAGAGTCACCTCCTTGTTGTCGGGAGAGTCTCGCGCTATGCAAGCAAACACCCGCAACAAAGTGGAAGTAGTTTTACGGTCCACTGCTTTTTTTCTCATGGGTCGACTGCGCCGAGTTGAACTACCGTTCCTTTCGTATTGTAAGATGTGCAATTTCGATTAAATGCCTGCTAATTTCTATGTTGCGGGACCACATCGATTTAAAGTTTCACACTTTCGACAGTCATCCCATCTCGATGAGATATTTACACGTTTATAAAATCCGTTAATAAAATCATGTGCATTGATAGACACATTGATACGGGCAGAGGACTACAAATATCTCGTATTAGGATCTTTGTTTATAAACAGTATTTACCGGATAACGAAAATATGTTATTTATGACTAAGTCAGCGGTCGCAATTCTTGTAACGGACCAGAATTGGAAGATTTGCCCGTCTTTTTCCTCTTATAAGAAAAGAAATAGTCTTTTTCACTTATCAAACATCTCGCAAACAAAAATTACTTTAAATTTTCTGAGAGACAAGCAAAGTTTGGCAGCTGCACATATTGTTTTGTTTTCTTTTTTTATATTTCGCTTGCGTCTACATTTTATGTAAATTTTTCCTGTGACCTTTGCGCGCACCCTATAGTTTTACTGGATTTAAAACAAATAACCAATGTTATATACACATATATTCTACAAAATGCTTCTCCTATATGTATGTATGATTAAAATTTTTATTAACTCCAAGAATTAAAAAATGTAAAATGTGAGTAATATGCTTGATAACATACTTTTTTAGGGCTCACATTTTATATTTTTAGTTTTTGAAGTTAATAAAAGTTTTAATCATTCATATACATACCATATGTATACATGTAGAGCAGTGCATTTTTTGTAAAATATAGGTATAGCATTTGTTATTTGCTTTAAATAAATAAAGAAATAAGTAAATATGCTTTAAGTAATATATTTACATATATATATTTTTACAAATATATATATATTTTTTTTAAACCCTTGATACATTTCTGTTACAAAATGCAACAGTTTACTTATAGTTTGTACTGAACAACGTTGAGCGAATTTCAGAATCACACTTCTCAACCAGATCCCGACGTAGTTAACATTGATTGCGAAGGGTGATCAATACGGCTAGTAGCGACGTACGGCTATCACTCGAACGCCATAAGGGTTCTATTTTCACCCCCGTAAGAGCAGACCAGCAGGGTGATCGAGAGCGGTCGAGGCGGAGAAACGCGAAAGAAAGGCAGTAGGGAGAGATGGATGACGAGAGAGAGAGAAAGAGAGGGGGGGAAGAGGCAGAAATAGAAAAAAGAGTGTGTAAGGGAAAAAAACAAAGGATGAAGAAGCGAGACGGAACGAGTATGCGAGGCTCACCGCGTGCGCACGCCACGCCACGCCACGCCATGCCACGCCAACATCGCGCCACGCCGCGCCGCCACGCGACACGTGAGCCGCCGCTAACAGTGGACAATGAAATTACTTCGGCGTGTATCGCACGGTATTGATCCATTCTCTCTCCGTCTCTCGACCAGCCCTGCCGCCGCATATCTCTCTCTCTCTCTCTCTCTCTCTCTCTCTCTCTCTCTCTCTCTCTCTTTCTCTCTCTGTGCCGTGCTTCTGAGTCGCCGAGTCTCTCAACCGAGCATGGCGTCGCGTGGATTCTTACGTGCGCCCTGAAGTCTCCCGTAACCCTTTCCCGCCGTCGACGGTACACCGCCAACACGCGATGCTTCAACCCCCTGACGCCGACATCGACATCGCCGCATCGACTCATTCGCCGATGGGCACCCTCATCGATGGGCTCCCTCGTCGATGGGCTTTCTCGTCGAAGGGGGTCGTCCTCTTATCGCCGATGAATCTAAAGGAAAGAAGCATTAATCTATTTAGCAAACATTTACGTATAAAACATTGCTTTTGTTCCTTGAATAGTTTTTTGAAACGATTATATCGCCCTTTAAAAGTTTAAACAAATCTCTATGTAAAATACGCGAATGTGTTTTCAACATAAATAATATCAGAAGTATGAATTTAAAATCATCAACTTTAATTGTTATATAATTGGAAATTATAGGAGAAAATACTATTGAATCAATAATTGACTTTCGTGTCTAGCTTTAGTAGTATTATTTATATTTAATGATGTTATGATGTTATTAATAATAATTAGATACATAATAGTGATGTAATAAATATTATTAATTAATATTTAAAGTGTATACATATATATACACAACCTTACAAGTAAATAAATAAGTATATATATTATATATATATATGTAATTGTACATGTATGTTCAACTTTAGTTTTTTAATAACAATCTCATTTTTAGACCGTATATGTGAGAAACACAATCGATAAATTAGAGCCCTATATCGGTCGAAGCTAGATCTTAAATGCTTAAATAGTAATTCAATCTTGAATCATTAAATATGATATATACTATATGTACTTGACATATATATCACTTGTAGTCTAACTAACTGCGCGCCGAAATATTTCCGGACTAAACGCAATTAAACCACTGTAGTAATTTCGCGAATTAAATTAAATTCTAATAATTTCGATGCTCAAACAGGCATCATATTTCAAAGATGTTAATATGCTGAAAAAACTGTAATCAAATTTATCGCGAAAAATATTACCTCGGCCG
>NW_017256266.1:68523-91262 GCF_001594055.1 Mycetomoellerius zeteki
AATTTTATCTCAAAAATTGAAATGAGCAGAGGGATAGCCGATTTGACAGAGAATGCTCTGTCTAAATAGCTTTGAGTGATCGATTATTATTTTTGCTAACAGAATCTTCACAATAGTGTTAAACAGTAAACAATAAATCCTCATATTATAATATATATAGATATATAATTACATGTATATATTACATATATATTACATATATATAATTAATTATAATTGATTGATAATATATCGCGATCATGCAAAATGAATCCTCGATTATTGAGCTCAGTCGCAGAGCTCAACGTCCAAAAGAGTTAACTAACTCGATCTGTTAAACCCCTTGTAAGTCGGTTACGCTCGATGCATTTACACAAGGGGTGGCTGTATATAAAGGACGTTTCTGAAAGCGCGCGCTATATGCGCACCTACGACCGGGTGTATCGTGAGGTTGAGTTACGGAGCGACCTGTTTTATTAGCTTCGGGAAGCACTGCATTCTTTTCTGTTCAAACTGTAACCGCATGCGCCAAGCGGCACCGACGACAGACATTCAGGACCGTATATGTAAAACATGTGGCCTGGGTTATTCGATGTATAGATTTTAATCAGGATATGAGATAGGAAGAATTTTAAGATAAGTATAAATCGTCTTCAAGAACAGGAGCGAAAAGTTTTCAAATTTACATTGTACTTACGTGGATAAATTTATCGATGATATTTATGTAATCTTAACTACATCTTATTGTTATCAGGGTTGGGTAAGTTAACTTTTTTTTTAACTAAGTTAAGTTAAAGTTAACAGCCTTGAAAATTTAATTAAATTAAAATACAAGTTGATCCATAATGAAATTAATTGAATTAAAAGTTAAGTTAATAAAAAAAGTAATTGAAAAGTTAAAGTTGGTCCAAACGAACAACCAAGAAAAAAAGAAAAAAAAAGTTTGACCATTTCACATAATTTTTCGTATTTTTCCTTTCTCAGAGCATATTTATTAAAGAACTTGATTATTTTTGTTCACAAGTAACGATTATACAATATAAAATTACTAAATTATACACTCATTATCCTCTCGCATTGTGTCTGATGATTGACTTAAAAAAAATTAAATTAAAAATTAATAGTTACCCCGATAAAATGTAACTAAATTAAGTTAAAAAGTTAAGAGTCTAAAATGTAACTAAGTTAAGTTAAAATTAATTAACTTTTTAACTTAACTTTTATCTTTTTAACTTAGCACTACCCAACCCTGATTGTTAGAATAATGAAATTTAAAAGGAAATCAATAACGTAATTCATATAAAGTTTTCTCATTTTCTAAATAATAAATAAAATATTTAAAAACTATTTTTTAACTAAACAGCTAGAAATTAAAATATCTAAAGATTTAGAAATTAAGAAATATAAAATATAAAAAAACTTTTATTTAAAAAATATTATGAGAAAGATGTGAAACGTATCTTATTATGATATATTCTCAAAATATATTATTTGATTGTGGACAGATACAAAAATAATCATAAATTTTTTTGGTAATTTCTTGTTAAAACTTTTATAGAATTCTTTGAGAAGAACTTTGTCCGAACTTTGTTCGAACAACATTAAATAAAGTTAACTGGAAATTACGTCAAATCTGCTATCGGCGCACTCATCGATCATGTGCGCCACCACGCGCGACATTTATGGGATTTCCCACTTGGATTTATGACCCGGACGAATTTTAATCCACCTTTCAAACGATGAAGCTGATTTCGGCAAGGTAATGCAATTTCCAAATGCGAGCACGTTTTATCGAATCGGTTCCTATTCGAACTGAAATATGCTCGGGCAAATTTCGTATTCGTACTCTTCCTTGTAGCATAAAACATAAATCCCTCTAACGTTCTCCGAACGATACGACCGCAAAAATAGTGGTGCAATCGATATAAGTCATGTGCACTTATTCGAACATGTAATTCCGTGAACGCAAATTATTCAACGTTGAGAAAAACGATATTAATCGTTAATGCTGCGGTCCAAACTAAATTATTTGCGTCTTGAATTATAATTAGGAGAGAGAGAGAGAGAAATGAAATATCAATATATGTATTTATTTATATTCACTTTAAATTATTTTATACGCAGTTTTCTAAAACAAACATTATTTAGAATCGAAGATCTTTTGATTAATTTAAAATTATTTATAATTTCTCTTCTTTTTCACAATTTTTACGAAAATTTCTACTGAAAAATTAGAAAAATTATTTTTAACATAATATAAACATGACTTTGTCAAGCTGTTTGACTTGATATCTTTAACTTGTTTCTATGTACAGATAACTCGCTATCATATCTATATGTGCCTTTATCGTAACTTTCAAGAAATGTCTTTTATTTAAAGGTTTTCTTTTATTTGAAAATTTATAAAGAATTTATTGAGAATTCATAGTTTCAATATATGTATAAATGATACTAATATTGCTATGGTATTAAAAAACTGAAATGATGTTATAAGTATTACATTAATATATTCAGTCTTTAGAATATTATGGAATATTAGTGATATTTATACACATATTGTAATCACTATAAATTTCCAGAAAGAAAATTTTTAAATAAAAGATTTTTCTCGAAAAATTAATAAGTAAAGCCACATGTAGATGTGATAAACTAGTTATATATAGTCTATACATAGAAACAAGTTAAAAATATCAAATGGAAAGCTTAACAAATACACGTTTCCATTATATTAAAGGTAAATTTTAAAATTTAGAATTCTAATTTTTCCACATCGGCACATAGTTTTATACATTTTGAAGATTAATTTATAGAGAAAAGGAGTTTGTGGGTCAAGAGAGCGACAATTTTAATATCTAATAGTACTGATGCTATCTAAGAAAACATTTGTTACATGCATCTGTCCTCGATAGAAATTGTGTTTAACTGGCCAGATTAGATGCAAGATATAATTTCACATTTGTCACTTTATGCAAAAACTATAACAACGATAACGTCGAAACGTTGAAGGGCGGTGAAAGGTGAAACAAACTGCGAGTGCATTTCAAATAATATATGTACACATTTTAAAATACATAGTTTTTAAAAGAGGTAGAAATATATGTTAGATTTCTTTCTTTAAAATAAATAAATAAACAGCTTCTATCTTTGGATAATAATTATTGCAATAATAGTAATCTGCCATTGATCCACACGATACACATCAATCGCGTTCGTTCCGTGATCTGCATCGATAAATTAATGCATTCGGCTACACCGCATCATTTTGCGCGGCGCAAACACGAAGGATCATTTTGCTATTTTACATTCACTCGGTTTATGCCTGTACGGTATGGTTTGCATTAATGTAGGCCGACATGTACGTAGAAGAAAGCCTCACGTTAAAATCCGCTCAAGAACGAATGGAAATGTCATCATGCTTGCACCAGGCTTTATCTCCACTCGGTTTCGATAATTTGTCGAGCGCAAATTGCGTCGCGACGAGGAATGATTTAAAATGTATGAACGCTTTTCGAAGGCTATTCTTTGCCCCCCTTTTCCATTCCCAGTCTCGTCTCATGTGGGGGAGAGGAGGCGGTCTCCTCTGCGATAACGATGCGACCTACTACCGCACCTTCAAGCAATAATTAGAAACTGTTATCCTCACGACGCATATTACTCCGTAACACTTTGTCCTGCATAGCCTTAAGACGTAGAGGACGTCTCGTGACATTCCGTTATTCAGAAGCTGGGCCTTCAGCTCGGAGGCAGAACAACGTATTGTAATCTATATCTTGACATTTCAATAAAATAAAAATTTACCTGATTTTTATTCTTACCTTTAATAATAATTTTTCAATTGTATTTATATAATTTTTATATCGTTTATATGTGACTTATGACACATTTTACAAATCTTTAAAATTATTAATTCATTGTCTTTCTATTTCTACTTCTTATCTTTCTCATTGAGGATTCAAACAGGAGTCGTAAGGTCTGTATTGCTATTGTGAACATTGTATTTTTGATTTTATTTTGTATAATATTTTATTATTATTTTGTATTTCGGCATCAACAACCGCTGCTGTTCACTGGCAATTTGAATTGATTTATGATTTATTCCTGGAGTCAAGTAAATATATTTTTGTTATACGTAAAATTATTAAGTTACAATTTTCTAATTTTCTCATATCGACACATAGTTTTATACATTTTAAAGATTAATTTGTAGAAGAGAAGAATTTATAGGTCGAGAGAAAAATTTTAATAAATAAAAAATGACGATTGTATTACTTAAATTACAATTGAAATATAAAAGAGGTTATTTTACAATTAAATCGTAAATAAACTAAGAATACAAGCAAAAGATCGTTATCCGAATCTGATGATTAGATATTTCCGAGTGTCAATCGGTGGGTATTAGAGATTTAATATATTACGTTCGACTTGGTGAGCGCGCAGACTTGCGCGCGTAAAGGCAGGACTTTTTCTTGTAGCGCTGTGATTATACAACCGACAATCGATCTCTTTCGTAAATCCGGCGAGATCTCGTATCCGGCACGCGCGCGTGCGCGCGCGCGCACACGACAATCGGAGTCCAGCGGCTCACGCGAGAAAGAGTGAAATCAGCGTTGCGGCATACCGCGCGTACCGAGGTTTTCGTCCGTGATGGTTCAGCGCAGCTCTCGGCTCGTCGAGGCGGGGCAAGGCAGGGCAGGTGGACTCTTGGGATCTCTCTTCGGGACTCGGTAGGACTCGAGCGATTATCGAAGACGCGCACAGCCACGCCACCGAGAAGCGGCGACGACGATCGAAACGGAGCGGGCTCTTCTCTGGCAGACAGGCCGAAGGAGACCTGCCGTGCCTGCCGTAAAGCACGCCATTCGGCAAAAGTGTGGTGAGAACGAGAGATGCGAGGGTAAAGAAAGAAGGAGCGAGAGAAAAGAACGACGCAGAGGTCGAGGGAGAGAGCTACAGGGAGCGGAGAAAGAAAGAGAAAGAGCGGAAAGAGGAAAGAGAGGAAATCTGAGTGAGAGACGGAGACGTGGGATGCGCGGTTGGTAAGAAAAGGCAAACAAGGCAGAATAAAGCCCGTTGAACAGTGATGAGTTTCGTGGAAAGAGCCGACAGTCCGGGAAGAAAGAGAGACTGCTTTAATCCCGAATCGAAGACCTTATACCAAAGACTCTTCTCTCCGGCATACAATCTTCCCAGGCATTTCCTAAGAATTCTCGAGATTTTGACGGCAGACATCCTTTAGTTTTCGATTCTATCGAGTAGCAAGTCTGTGATATCGAATTCCATGAACGAAGTACATTCTTGAATTCAACACATCTCTGAGAAAGGGAGTTTTTTTTTTAAGATTTTATAATTTGAACCGTCGCAAATGAAGGCAAAGGAGAGCGCATTACGAAACGCGTCTTCCCTAAATCCGGTGCTTGAGGCAGGAGAACAAGCAGACGTATACGCACACTATATTATGGTGTGTCGAAGAAGTAGGGTACAAAGACTTTATTTAAGTATCAAAGGAGAAGGAAATATGCGTCTCTCGAAATTTTGATCGGTTCGTTCTGTACAACGCTACAGATCTTTATATCTGCTGCTATATAACTACTACTCTAAGGTCTATTAGATTTTATACAATTTTTTATTGTCATAGTGACCACGATTTTTTAATTGATGTACTTATCTGTATGATAAGAATATATTTATAATAGATTATATAAATAATTTTTGCGTTCAAGTTTTTTACAAAATCGCGAAAATTTAAAGAATATTGATAGGTATTTTCAACTTTTCAGCATTTGAGATCGGAAGCACGCGACATTAATCGACGTTTGATGCTTGTCGAGACGCACTAATCATGGGTTTGGGTTTGTTAAATGATTGCGAAGGAAAAGGAGAAGACCTTGTGGTGTACCGGAATAATATGAACCCGTTTGGATTTCCTTTGTTTAAAATTTAACGAATGTGTTGGCTAAAATAATGCCTTCTGGTACGGCACTCCGGTAGTAGCGCTGAGACGAGTCTTCTCTTTTTCCGGACAAATAAGTAACACGATACACGTATGTACGTACATCCGTGTCTCCATACATATCCGGTTTTATTATTTAATCCAGGGGTGGGGAAGCCAGACGTGAGATCTACCTGTAGGTGTATAGCATCTTGTGTGCGCTTCCTTACATTAAATGTTCGAGTGTTAGCTAATGTTGCTTAATATTATGCCGTTAACAAAGATATCGTTTATCTATCACTATCACATTAATTTTTTTTCATTTTTGTTACATTTTTGACATTTAAAATATTTATAATAAATTGACATTTGCATCTTTTTAACTGAAATTTTGATTTTCTATATATTAATCAAATAAGATAAAAAGAATGATTGATTTAAGCGAAATGAAATCAACAAAAATTTATACACTTTATATCATGAAAATATTTTTATAAATGTGATAATAAAAGATAATAAGTGTTTGCAAACATCCTTGGCAATAGATATATCATAAACCGTGTAAGAACATATAAATAGTTACGTAATTTAACTTTTATAAAAATGTGCATTAATTTGTGAAGATTAAAATCCTGTTGGGCATGCATTTGCACCATGTATCGCTTATGATATATTATGGTGACTTTTTTCGACATCACTGTCATAAAAAAATAATAATTATTCATTACGATTAATGATTTTATTTCTGAGCGCTTTGCGCGCTGTTATCTACGACCATCCTGCTTCGCTTGCTGACCAAACATGTGTTCGCATGAATAATGGACACCTTTCGACGTACTCTTTATGCTGTAAAACATCTAACACCGTAAATGCACTTTATTATATAATTTAACGTATTAATTCAATTAATTTTTTTCCTATAATCCACATGTCACTTCATTTCTTTGCATTAATTGAATTCAATTAATTTGGTCAATAAAAAGTTGAGGAAATATTGAAAAAGTCCATCTTCGATATCTTTTATATTGGATTGCCGAAAATTATATCTCTTTTTATTTTTATGAAAATTAATCATAAAAATTAATGATTTAAAAAATACAAAAAAATAATAATGCAAACGAAATTATTCTATCTCATCTCGCCGATCGCGTTTCTGAAAGAGGACTCATCCCTTCGATTAGTAAGCGTTTAGTTTACTTTAAAACAGGGTTGGTAAAAAACATGTTTTAAACAGTTTAAAATATGTTTAATTGATGTTTTTAATATGTTTTAAATATGTTTTTTTTATAGTACTGTTTAAAGCATATTTGAAGCATTAAAAACATATTTAAGAAGAAATGCAATGTTTTAGTCTTAAAAAAAAACATTAGTCTTTACCAATCTAGCTTTAAAATATAAGCGAAAAAATCATTTGAGAAAGTCTCTTCATCATGTGAGAGGCGCGAGCCGTCCAATGCGACGATTCCTCTTCGCTCGCTCTTCCTCCGGACAAATATGTAATGCGATATGCGCGCGCGCGTGTATACATGCATACGCCATCCGGAACAGTGAGTGTGTGTCCGCGAGTACAAAGGGGGCACGCCAATATAGTTTTAAAACGGAATCGAGCGAGCGAGTTGCACGGCGGGGCGCGCGGGAAGGCCAGAGAGGCAAGCAAAAGCAAGTCCGAGCGAGTAACAGTGGGCGACCCTGCTGCCGGCTGCCGACAGCATTCCTACAACACAACGCGCCCCGCGCGACCCACACATCGGGCACAATACACGGTACACATACCCAGACACGCGCGCGCACACGCATACAGTGTGAACGAGCTACACGTACAGTGTCGGATTGCGAGGCATCGCCGCCCTTGGGAGCTTCAGCCACGATAACCACCGCGAGGACAGACGAATAGACGGACGGATTCGTGCGAATCGATTATGCGCATTGAACTCTACCGAATTTAAATCATAAAGTGATCCGGAAAAAATTATATTATCATAAGAGGGGTAGAAACTCCGCTCTCACAATACACAGCGTTGCCTCGAGTCTTACGATGATACACTTGCGATACAAAGCGTTTCCGGCAAAAATTGCGTTATAGTTTATAGAAAAAAATTTCTCCAAGGTTTTTTTTCGGCTTTATTTCGGTTTTATTTCGCCCTCCTACGAATCTTGGAAATTTGATAAAAACGAAGTACAGTAGAGAAGTCTAGGTTCTCCGTCGAATTGATACGCGCATGGCGCAGACGCGGGCAAGCGAGCCCGACGCTTTCCATGGCGTTGCCCGTGCCAGGAAATTAGGCGGAATCTTTTTCAGCCATTAGTTTGTCTTGAGTGAATTATACGCTGTCTCTTCGCGTATATATAATATTCTTTGTCCATTGGTACTTACGTGCAATATGAATGTTTTATTATTTTTATAATATAACGATTAATTAAAAGATTTTCTTTTACTTAGAACGATAAATAAAATGGCTTCAAGAGGTTTTTTTTTAAATCAAGCAATTCATAATAATAAAAAATAAATATAAATAAAATATACAATTACATATAATGTATACAGAAATAAATATTACCTAGTTTATAGGACAGAATTAAAAATTTTTATTCCAAAAGGAGAAGAAGGATCTAAAAGATAATCAATTCAAGTATTCCATGTGGTTCGTAATATTTCCAAGTTAGATATCTCGTCGATCAGTTCTAAATTGTTTCGATTCGGGTTCAGTGAGAGTTTACGACGGTCCTGTCAGAGTAGCGACGTAACACAACGCGTTGCGTCGCTCGGCCATTGTCGTGGGACGCCGTTGCAGCTTCGTGCATCCTCGTGACCGCTCGACTCGGCTATGCACTGTCCTCCTGTCGACTATCAACGAACGAGTGGCATACACACACACATACATATGTACGCGCGCGCACACACACACATAAGCATTTACATACACATGCGCGAATCCCTCTCTTTTCTCTCATTCCTCTCCGCCTTCCTCTTCGCTCATTATTATATCTTTTTATACCTGCATCTTCGTTTAGTTTATTTTACTCACTTTTATATAAGCGCTGCACAAATGCTATCTGTATCTACCTTCCCTTCCCGCGTCACGTGAATGTTCAAACTGTGGCAAACTTGTGGCAAATTGGCGCGCGCTCTTAGCGGATTATCAGTCAATGCGTCTTTCGATATCCGCGTGAATATTTCATGTTTTATATATATATATATCTTGCTCTTTCGAAATTTTCCATAATATCCACTGTTATCACAAATTTTACTGGTCAAATGTTTACATTTAATGTCTTTATCTTTTCCAAGTACATGATAGTCATAAATTAGCGCTCTAATGGTTTTCATATTTTGCGCTGGTCTGTAATTTATTTTCTACTTACTTATTATCTTACCACCAGCACAGTTATGTCTTATGTCTTAATCAAATGACGAACAACTTTCTAGTTTTTTTATTATTCATCAATTGACCGCTTGTCATATTTCCTTCTAATTAATTAATTAATTATTATAACACTGCGCGTATTCAGAAAGTTATGTCATCTCAGAAAACGTTCATACAAATTTATTTAATATTTCCCTTTCAAAACGCGAACGCGAGAGAGGATGTGGCAACTACAAATAATAGAACGACGCGCTTTTGAACGACGCGGAAGACCGATGATCGACCGGGGGTTAAAGCAGATCGCGGTTGCCAAGGCAACTCCCGTTCTCGATGGACCACTTCCGGTTTTCGACGCCCCTCGTCGAATCTGGCCCGTGCCACACGAGGCGTCCGTGTCCGCGTCCGCCTCTCACCATTTCCCGCTTGCTGATCGGATCGGATCGGATCGGATCGGCGCAATGAGCGCGCGCGCATACGCTCGGTAGCGCAGCCTCGAATGCTCTCTAGTCCGCGACCGATTGGAAGGACGATGAGCCGGCGGTGCGCGCGTGAAAGGACATCCGGGAAAATGGAACGGGGAGAAATCCGATGAGCGACGAGAGTCTAGCAGCGTGGCCGTGCTAGTATATCGAGATCGATGGCACCCTAGATACTGCGAATCGGTTTCTCGACCATGGTGGTAGCGAGGAGGCGCGGCGCGCTAACAAATCCAGGCGTATACGAAGGCGTTTTGAATGCCGCGAAATCGCACAGACACCAGGCGCCGTGGCATGAATCCAGCGTGGGAATCACGTTTGGGCATGAAATCGTATCCTCTCTCGTGGGCGCAGCGCTGCAGAAGGCACTCTGCACTGCGCTCGCTGCGCGCTGCTGGCTGCTCCCGCTCGCGGCGACAGCTCGCTCGCGCCAGGCCAGTTGACGGTAATAACGAGGAAAAATGTGTACTATGACGTAACGTGACGCGGTGCGTTTGTTGGGGCTGTGTCATGCGGTATTCGTTGCGCGTACTTTGATCGCTTAGTTTTGTATTTCATTTATGTTACGTTGTATCTCACATTTTTTTATAATACAATTTATAGGACAGAATTAAATACGTAAATTTGATGAATAAATTTATAGAATGAGATAAAAAATGTAAATATGCTAACAATTAGAGGTGTTTTTGCCGATTATTTCCATACACTTTTCTGGTACATTTTGTCCATGAATATATTACGATCGATCTCTTTTCTTTAGATGTAATTGCCAAAAGATAGAATGGAATAAACATATGGAGGAATGAAAGTTATAGTGGTGCAAGTCGCTTAATTATGAATTCAAAAACCAAATGTTTTTTAACATACAACTAAAGTTTGCTTCAGCGCAAACTGCACCAATAATCTATTGACCTAAAGTCGAGGGGTTTAAAAAAGTGACTTTTATCCTTTCATAAACTGCTTATACTATCTGATAGAAGACACTTTTTAGTTTATATTTATGTTTTTGAAGTTATATTTTTATCTTTTTTGTTTAAGAAATATTGTCTAAAAACACAAAGCAGTATGTCGATATCGGTGACCTTCCCCTATCGATCAGATCTAATTAATTTAAGAATTGCTGGATCGGCAGCAATTTATATCTTTTGTTATTAACGGCTTTGCTAATCTTTTCTGTTAGATTACATCTCTCAACTATATATTGTTTAATTATGAAAATATTCAGCTTGATGAAAAGATCTAAATCACTTAATTTCTCAATTTAGGCGCTCCAAATTTTTTCCGCATTTCAATAAAACAATATTTAGATAAGATAGAGAGACGAGAGAGATTTTCAACAGCAAATGGCGCGATCGGTCCACAGGACGTCCCGGTATAATCCCGAGGTTATCAATAAACCGCATTCATCGATCAATCAATTTTTTAAATACCGTAATGGCATCGCGCCATTGCGACCGCACCATTATCTCCCGACTCCCTGGTTTCGATACATAGAAATAGATTATTTTCCATTCGCGTAGATAGAAGGTTTCGTTTCTCGTGGAGTGCAATCTGTTTGCGCAGCGCGTGGACGAGCGCGGCATAACAAAATAAACGCGCATGTACACGCGCGCGGACAGAGAACGCGAGGGTGAGAAGAGGGGGGTATGACAGAAAGAAGGAGACAGGGTGAGGAGGGAAAGAAAAAGAGAGATCGCGAGGTTACCTGTTCGCACGCCAACGATAATGCAGTCGAGCACTCCGGGCCTCCGTGTCAACGATCGGCGAACGGTCACGAATCTCGATGTGTGCACGTCCGTCTAAATGTTCCTACCTGAGAACCTTACGCCACCCAGCTGCCTTCTCTCTCTCTCTCTCTCTCTCTCTCTCTCTCCCCCCCCCCCTTCCCCTCCCACCCCTCTCTTTTTCTCTCCCTTCCTCCGTCTCACATTCTCTTTCTCTGTCTCTCTTGCATTCCCGCGTGGAGTAAAGACACAACCAGATTGTGCTATCTTGAGGGGAGGAGGGGGGGAGGGGGCGACCCCGTGTGTTCATTTTGCTTCTGGTCCGCAACCGTGAGACGAACGCTCTCCGCGTCGTTGTAAAACGGCTCTACTCCCGTTCGCGAGAGAGATGCGATGTATCGTCTTGCAAGTATTGTGCATCCCAAGTGTCGCACAAAATTAGCGCGTCATGATATCGGTCGCTCCGATCTAAGATCGATCGACGATGTATCACATCGTCATAATTTTTACATGAGAACGTCTTTAACGTCTCTTTTTATCATATTCGTATTATACATCTCTTCGCTTATACACATAATATTTGGTATATCAAATTAACGATATTATAAAAGTTAACAGTTTAATTTACAATAAGTAAAAGTATTGTCACAATATATATTGATTTCGACATGAAACCAATCGTATACTAATTATGACTGTTAAATATTATTCTGAAGAAAAGGAAGAGAAAGACTTATGTGAATTTTTTTAATGCATGTTGACTTTAATTGTTCTATCGACAATGAATGATAATTTCTAATTTCATAACGCAATATATAACAAAATTATAATATAGAGTATTATATCACACATATTTGTTTATTAAAATTTTAATTTGATTGTATATTATATTATAAAATTTACAAGAAAAAACAGCATTTAAAAATTTTTAATTTGTTGTTGGAATATCATTAATAATAGCATACTTTCGAGGGTTTTTTTTTTAGATTCTTGCTTTGGAAATCTCTGTTGGAGCAGATGTTCGTAAACCAATAATGGTTTGTAAACCCAATTGTCGCGATATACCAAATTTGGATCTGGGAAGTTCGGCCGTACCGTGATTATCAGCGATCGTTCGCTTCCGATTGTCCCCGTTAAGGAAAGGGCACTGCCGCCGGGGGAGATTCGCCAGCACTAGCATATCGCGAGAAATCAGAGTTCGCCATTAAAGCGTCACGTCGTGAAATAATGCGCGACCTAACACACAAACGAGGCGGTTACACCCACCGCGAGGTTAAAGCCACCGCGAGTGCGGAGAAAGCAAAAGGAATTTCGCAGCCGCGATATCACCGAGGCATTATTTTCCCTTCACCGTGCCACCTGCCATCCTTCGACATTGCACCGCGATTTTCAAAGTTACAACGAGAGATCGGAACAGAAAAACAGAGAGAGAGAGAGAGAGAGAGAGAGAGAGAGGGGGGGGATGAAGAAAACGAAGAGGTAATTATTATGCTCTATGGGGCTAAATAGTTTAAAACGTTCACACTAACATTAATAAACAATAAACACAATGGAAGTAAAAATTAAATAAATGTAAGGACATCATGTTAAATGAAACGTTAAGTAGAGTACTTTTAATCGGTAAGTGAAATATTTGAATAGTTCTAATTATTGTCAAGCGGGAGGAATCGAAAAGATTGAACTTGAAACCACCATGCTAGGGGGTATCGCGAGTGTCTTTCACCTGACAGACAGGGAAAGATCGGGACAGAGAAAGAGAGAGAGAAAGAGAGAGGGAGGAAGGGAGGGAGAGAGAGAGAGAGAGAGAGAGAGAGAGAGAGAGAGAGAGAGAGAGAGAGAGAGAGAGAGAGAGAGAGAGAGAACATGCACATTGGCGGAACACACAGGGATCATTTATTCATACACCTACCACATCTTCATTAGAGATAGTACATGAAGCCGCGGATGATTTTGCAGGATTTGCTTTCTGGTCTCCGATGGACTAGTATATGCGCAATCTGACCGACCGAACCGACCATCGACTTGCCCCCATACACCACGGGGTATTTATATTCGCGTTTACGCGTGTGCGTGTACTCGAGACGCGCGTCAACGTACCCGTACGCGCGTGTGTACACGTTCACGTGATCACTAGATATTTAACGTACGCGCGAGAACGGCGAATTCCCACCGTGTCGCCGTAGCCACGTCGGGGTGTAAGCTCTCTGTCCTTCTTTCTCTCTTTCTTGATGGTATATTCTATAATATGTATAGGCAGAGTTGCCGTTCGTTCCTATGTTCCTTCGGTCGAGGTCCGCTCCAGGTTGTCCGGTCTGTGTGTGCTCTCTCGCGGCCGGGGCTCCCACCAACGCAGTGCGCGACCTAGCCTTCTTACTCGCCCACCTACTCTATCGAGCAATCCACAAATGCATTCTTTCCTCTCATCTTCCCTTCTGTCTCTCTCTCTCTCTCTTCTTGAGTTGCTCGCCGTCTTCGTTCTTCCCGTCGTCTTCCGTCGACTAGAGGCAGCGTATGCATCGCAGTCTCCTCTTCTTCGTTTTCTTCTCTTTCTCTCCACCGCTCTCTCGTCCTTTCTTTTTTCCTTCTACGTTCTCCGTATCTCCCTCTTCTTCTCACCGCCGCGTGCTCTCTCTTTCTTTATCTCTCTCTCTCTCTCTCTCTCTCTCTCTCTCTCTCTCTCTCTCTCTCTCTCTCTCCCTCCTTCCTCCTCCCTCCCTTCTACCGTTCATCCGTTCTCCGTTCCGTCTCTTCTCACCGTATCTCTATGTCGAGGTTTAAAGAGTGTCGTGAAGCCAGGGTATGAGACGGGACAGTCAGCCGGGCCACGTAACTACACGCTGCGTACGCGTGTGAGTGCGTGTCCGTGCCTTCCTTATACATGACGGTACAGATGTGCCTCGTGATATACGTTTATGTTGGCACGGGCGCGAACGCACACTCGTGCGTGCGAATGCACGTACATGTTCAAGGCATGGACCGGAGAAGTAGGGCCTCTCTGCCTCTCTGCCCCCTTGTTCTTTCCTTCTTATAACCCCCCTTGTCTCTCGATTCCTCCCACCTCTCGCCTCGTTCTTACCCCCTTTCTCCCCTTCCACTGCCTGTTCTTTCTTTCACTCTTTCTCTCTCTATCTCTCTTTCTATCTCTCTACGACCCGCAAAGTGCCCTTCCTCCCACTCGTCTTGTCCGGACGATCGGCGTTTCAACGTTAGAGACCTTACATGCTTGGCATACCTGCAAACGAGCGCATAAGTCCACCCAATATAGATACTGATGCGCAGACACAGAGAAATCTGCCCGAAAACTTGTCAGGACTCGCCACAACTTGTCCTTAAGGACGTCGAGGGAGGTGTCAAGAAGATCAAGCGGAAAATATTTGTTATTAATAAACTTTTAGATGATGGCCACCGTTATCTCCAAAGCTGAAATGTTTAAATTAGGATCAGGATAGCACCCCACTTTCAAGACGACGATTATATACGTTATACTAGGATATACCAATATGCCACATATAGAGACCAACGGGAGCTAATTTTATATAGTTACTTTATATAACTGGGCATACATACAGCAAGGAACTCTTTCTAATCGACTTAAAGGGTACACAACTACGCAATAAAAGTTCATTAATGTCACTTTATGTGGAACTTAACTTGACTTACTGTGTCAGAAAGAATATATTCTCGTCTTTCATTACGTTTTTATATGCTTTACAATTTCCGTAGCTCCTTTATTTACACTTATAATAAATAATAACAAAATGTGTTACAATTTATTAAAAATGTATTCTTTTGTATTAAAGAATTGACATACCCCTTCACATATATACATATATATATATAAACATGGTTAAATTAATAATATTTAATTAATCTATATTATATATCATCCCTAATATCACATCTTTGTCATTTATTTTATTCATATATGATTGAATAAAACTTAGAATATCTTATAAATCGTCTTAGTATGATGATACATAAGTCCCTAAGTTTGGACCCTTGAATGAATAATCATATTGATTGTGTTACGATAGGGAAGGGGAAGAAAGGGTCTCGACGTAGATCAATTTTCACTCTGGCGTCTGTCAAGGCCGCGTTGATTCTGCGCCCATGAATCATCTTGCTACTTGCTCCATGTGTGCCTATTGTTTAGGAGTCGTATTATAAGCAGTAGCTATCCAGATATTGATCCCCCTTGTATAAACTAACAGTTCTCTTAAATGGCGTATGTTAATATTACCAGGGCACACAAACGCAACGATCAGAATACTGACAAAGTATATATATATTATTTTAACTTATTCAACGATATATACATATTTAATATATCGATATTAAAATATTAAAAAAAAACTGAAGTAGAGAATTTTTTAGAATTGGAGCATCAATGCGACTATCCTCATTCTGCATCCTGAAAAAAGCATTTCTCCCCATTTTGTTTCATCGTATACTTAACAAGCTATTGCCACGACTTCGGAATTTCTCTCTTTCTCTCTCTACTGTGTATCCTGTATGCAAACATGGGTTCCGCCACATTCCGCCCATCCTCGGAGCAACACTCCTTATCGATAGTTTTCTAGACCGAGCTGATAGAGAGGCGAGCTTGTATCAACCGGAGGAATGTAAAGGTATCCTTGGACGTCGCGATCGCGCGGGTTACCTCGCCATTCGGCCCGCAAAGCGTCACTACGGGGCCCAACCATGGGATCGCGGTAATATATGCCGCTATTCGGCATTCACGGTGGTAAATATCGCGCCGTAATATCCGCGGATTCCCAGCATGCCGTGTATGATGGAGTGGCTGTGCGCGTCGCGCGCGTCGTATTGTATGTGTCGTATGTCGGAGACAACGAATGGATGATAGGCAGAAGACGCCGAAGGAACGTAGCCGGCGCGTCCGTTTACGATTCTACAAATAATCCTCACGTCCGCAAGTAATTTTTCTCATTCGCTCTTCTTCGTAGAATCCTGGTATGGAGCTGGTTTCGCGAGGAAAATCGCGAAGTATATATGGATGGGGATCCTCTAAAATTAGCCTTTCCTCGCGCAATTCTCCGCAATTTAACGAGAGACCTAAAGTTTGATAGGCAGAAAAAACGAAATAAGGTAGAGGTCACTTATGCGATTTGTGTGTCGTTCGGTTTTATGGAAATATGCTGATAATTGCGATGAACATAATAATCCGAAAAATCGTGACCTTGCTTTTATGGGAAGATTATATTTTTGAACAAATGAATGTTACAGGAGATTTATCTAACATATGCCTAATTAATTTTAATATGCATTTAGAGACAATAAACTCTAGAGGCATGCAGTAATGTTTAAATTCAACCCAAAGATAAAGGACATTTTCAAGATTTTCAAAATTTCCTGTACAATTTAAATACATATTTTAAATTTCGTTCATTATATATGTACATTATATGTGTACTTTTTATACTTTTGTATGTACAGTTTTTTAAGTATGTTTTAAATGCTTTAAATGCTTATAAAAGAAATAAATGTAATTTCAATTAAAAGGCTTACATTCGGTAATTTCGCTTACATTTACATATATATAACAACGATATTCAATAGAGCATTACATAAATATAGAAAATTACATATATGTAATATGTATATATTTATACATTAGTAACTGTTGGTATACATATATGTATACAAAAATTTATATATGTATCGCATAAATATAAAACATAAACATAAGAAATATAATGTATACATTAAAAGAACATTAAAAGAAATATATATGTATATATATATATATACATATAAAGAGAGATAAATATATTCTTTCTTTATATATATATATATATAAAATCATATCATTTATTTTATATAAATTACACACACATGATAAGTTCAATGATACAAATTTTTATAGCATTTAAGCACATATATACGCGTAAGGCCAAATCATTTTGTGTGTATGCGTAACCGTTGATGCGTATAGTGGCACGTTGCCGATAGACGCTCAGCCTGTTCGGCCCGTTAGGTAGTGGTCTCCAGTGCGGTTCGTCCGTGCGGGGAGCACGTTCTCCCAGCCGGACGGACATGTAAGTGCTCCGAGTAGGTGTGAGAGCCGTGTAGGTGGCTCTCTCGCTTAGGCGGAGGTCGAGGAAGCGGGGTCGCTGACGTCCCGGTCTGACGCCGGCCGACCGACCTCCGACCAAACGCAAGCGAGCCATGCCACGAGTTAAGGGTGAAGAGAAATCTCGGCGCGTGTACGCGCGTCACCGATCGCAGCCGCGAACATATTTATACAAATTCGTTTCGTAGGCTGTCTCACGGCAGCTTTTTCTGTTCGAACAAATTTTTAGCCGATGAGATCTCTCGAAATAGTAACGAGTTACGTTTACTCGATGTTGGCGAGTAAAGAATGCGTTACTAACAAGTTAAATCAATCGTCTATTGACACGACTTTTATTAAGTTATCGTTTAATAGAACTCGCGATTTCGGAAAGGAGAGAGATATTTAAAATATTTTGCTTTGCTGTCTGGATTAATATGATTGGATACTCGCATATTTGTCATAGAAAACGACAGACGTATAAACGTCGAATCTTCTAGTTTCTTCTTGATACAAAATTGTGAAACAAAAACGTGAATACACTGTATATTTCATAATTACTAATTAATAAGAAGAAGTTTGAAATCTCGATTGCAATGTCAAATTATTGACTGCTAATCGTTCATATTCCTATGAAAAATATATACCCGTTTATAAGTTATTATTTTATCATACTCCCACGAAAACTATATCGACACGAAAAAAACTTTGATTATTCGGCGACGTCATAACGGAATAGTTGAGGGTTTTATTTTAGGTGACGTTGTTTTTACTTGCAAGTAGGCGAGTAGCTTAAGCCGCGGCTGATCGGAATTACGAGAGAGAACCCGACCAGAGTTGTCGGGCGAGTATTAATAACGCGATGAGCGGATATGTTGGAATATCGGTTGGTTAACTATTGTGGAACATGTGATATTAACCCTCCAGACGAGAACATGATAATATACCTGAACACGAAAAAATTTTATAAAATTATAAAATTTTAATAATTAAGGTACATTAAACAACTAAGAATAGCTGATGTTTCATAGGAAATATTTTATTTTTCTACAAGCTCTTTAATTTACATATTTTTATATGGAGAAAAATTCTTTTTTCTTGTGATAATTCTTTCTCTCTCTTCTTTTCTCTCTTTCTTTCTTCTTCATAAAAAATTCATTGAACTATCATGAAATTCGTTAAATTATCATGAACTTTGAAATATTAACGTAATTAATAAATTGGTTTCGGGAAGCAGATCGTTACCGACATGCACTTGTAGTATTCGTACTGAAGTGTATGCATTGAACAAACGAATACACTTAAAATCAGTGTATATCAGTTCAGCATTTATCTACCAATGTTCCTAGGGAGAATCGTCGAACTTATGTCCGCTTATTGCTCGGTACTCACAGACGAATTGAGAGGGCTCGATACAAATACAAATATATATTATATTGGTCTCGGTTTGCTCATTTGAATACTATGAATACCATTGATAACGTTTTCGTGAGTTACTTGAATCTGAAATATTTCTTATTAGGAAAATCTAACAATTGATTAAATAATTTGAAAAACGTCTAATCGTAAATATTCTAAAACTATTAAACACATAAATATTTGCATCAATAGGTTTACACACATTAGAGAACAGACAATGTTTCAAAAAATTTTACAAGATACTTCTAATATTCCTGAGAGAAATGCAATTATGATTGATATCACGTTTTAAAGAGAAAATATTCATCTGTCGTTCTCTGAAGTCAGCGAGTGAAAAATTTAGTGTGCGCTCTAAAAAATATTCCAAAATATCAGAATCTCTTGTGCAGACCTGCGAATATACAGAATTTACTATTTTTGAATATGCAGAGAATTTTTGTAAATAAATATGCATTCGGACGCATCTTTCAATACAAGTATATATATTCACACCAACATTTATTTCATATTCTGCTGATGCACCTATAAAGTAGAACACGCGGACGTCGAATTCGTATCCGAACTACTCGCTCGCTCGCGTCACAAATCTTTTACAGCAAAATATGATACGCAAGATGGATACGTATAGTATCCATATACACTCGTGTATATCCATGTGTACGAGTGTTTGATAACTTACACTTTTCACTATTAATAGACGAAAAGAAAGATTTTGCTGATGCATCTAAAAATTTAGTTAAATACAGATTTGAAAATAATTTTTTGGATTGTAAAAATAATTACGTAAAAATTTCAAGCATGATGAACAATACTGCACAAAAAGTGTTTACGTTTTAACTACCAGTTTGAGCGTCCTACACAATAATTATGATGCTTCGACAAAGTTATTTTTAAATCTGTATCTAGTTACATTTTTTGAATACTTTAGAAAAACTATCCTTTCCATAAATGCGAGCAATTAAGAAAAAAATTATTTGAGAACATGTTGCTTTTTGAAATGGAGAACGATCGAGATTAACTAGTTAGATAACTACTTTAGAAACAGTTGACAGACTGGGTTAGCCACTCTCATAACACTCTACAGTAGTAAACCGTTGTCTACTTGGATTATAATCCTAGGTAGAGAAACTAACTGTAGTTTTCAGACCTGGCACTAACTATAGCCATAGCTATGGTTCTAGCTACATGCAAGCAACCCCTAAACATGCAGGGGAATGTGATGCTATTCCCATGCGAACTGTTCGAAATATGCGAGACGTGATTCCCGTATCAATGGCACAATGAAATGCGGTACACGATCCTCCTGATCCAATGAAATCGTCCGGAATAAATTGATATCAGATTAATCAAAGATGCGTACATAAAGAAAAGTGTGTGGCACTTGGTACACCCTATATACATTTAAATATACTCCCTCTCTTTATGAACAACCCACACCTTATTTAAACCTTCGGCGCGGCATCGACGATATTGGTGTTTGGCATATTATTACCATCTATAGAAATCGTTCATGAGCCATTGGAACTACGTGATTTATGTGATTGCTTGCGCGAATCTGCCTCGTATATTCTCCTGCGTGTACATAAGAAGAAACTGTACATACCTTCCTCCGGCACACTACAGGGACAGTGGGTGGGGGCCGTATGGAGAAGCTTGGGACGATCGAGATGCTAATTCGTTTTGCTCGCTTCCTCGGCTGCCTCGTCCTTTTCTGCGAATGCAGATCGTCGGCGGACGGCACGGCCGTGGAATGCGTTCCTCGTTCTGAGGGGCGTGCGCGCCCGAAAGAATAAAGACGCGGAAGATTATGAGCGTATTTCATTTCGAACGATTCCAAAAGGATCGAACATCAAAGCGTCAAATGTAATATTATTATGCTGCTCCGTTTCTTTTATTCAGCAAACGTGCATTTCGCGCAAGATTTTTATGCGATTCGATTATTGGCGAAACTCAATTATCCATCGGAATACAATTTTTATAAGTAGCAGTGATGTTCGATTACCGTTTGAATAGCTGATAGATTTTAATAGCGAAAATTACGGAATTAAAATAGACGTTACGGATTATATTGATATTAAGTATCAATTCTATTGTAAAAGAAATTTTCAAGTAATTCATAAATACATTCAAAATAATATTTGGAAAAGTGATAATCATATTTTATTGATCTGTGAATTATCAATGACGTTAATAAATATATATAATAATTTCTTATCTAAAATATTTAGATACTAGTACAAAATCAACTATCGCAAGTATATAAATATATAAATAAATAAATAAATAAATAAATAAATAATTGAGACAGTTTGCATTATATGTATATGAAAATTAATGAGGATAAAATATTTAACATAAAATAATCAACCTTTCGTTGCAAGTATTATTTTTCGATTAAAAACTCCGTCATAATATGTCAATTCGTCATGTTAAAAAAAAAAGGCGGTTCCTTATTAAAAAATTTGAAAATGAAGGATAGGTCGGTCGCAATGTGATGACGAATGAAAAGCGCCGTTGCACCGAGCTGCTCTCGGGCAACAGATATTTCTCTTTATAGGACATCGATCTCTCATCTAGCCGTCGATTTCTCTTTTTTTCCGCGCAGTTTGAGAGCATTTCCCCTTTCGCTCTGCGACTGCTCGCAGTCATCAGCTATCGTCGGCGTTGTCTACGGTCATACAACGAGGATAACAATACCATGACTCGCGCGACGGCTCAACTAAAACGGTATATACTTGCCAAGCGGACCGAACTATGTTATATCCCGTATGAAGGCACGTATCTATAATAACTTCCATAACTCACGTGAAAGATTCACTATTTCGGATTTATTTGCTTTACGTAGATACACAATTTTACCAGGGCTCTTTCACGCGATTCGTGAAAGTAGCGCGTTCCTGTGTAAAGATTCTTTTCTACAAAGTTTCTCGAAACTTATTAGACACCTGAGCGTATCAATATCACACGCATATATACATATATCGATGGCAATATATTTATTAGAAATCCCGCCTCGCCACGATGACTTTACACGTCACGCAGCCCCGTCAACATTCTTGAGTCTCTAATCTTATTCTATGTTTCGTGATGACTTCACTTTCTTTTCTAAGCATTATTTATCTAAATTTCGCTCCTTCGCGAATTGGTTTCAATTTAGCACGTGTACATCGGTGCTTTTATTCTTCAGCTCAATTGTAAAAAATCCAATTGGAATCAAAAGTATACGGATTTAACAAAATTTGATTTATTAAATGTGAGATAATGATAATTTAAAGTTAGGCATTTGTATAATATTTTGACACTAATTTGGTCTCTTCCTCTCATTGCAATTCGATATAAGATGTTTTTTATTTTTTCAAATATGAGGTTTATTTTCTGTGGCTAAACTAGTGTACATTTTTGGAACTTAAAGTGAGGAAGGTATGCGTTTGATATTTGTCGAATGCGAGAAAGAGAGTTCTAGTGCAGTCTCTAGTGCAGGAATGGAAAACAGACCAATGATCTCGCAGTAGTCGTACTGCGAGATCATCGTAATTTTCTGTTTTGAAGTATTCGGAAGATATCTCGGTCATATATTTACGGTCACGCGTATCCATCCCGTTTCACTCCGCGAGTTGTTTAAAAGACGCTGATCTGTCATCGTGCCCGTAAAGCAATGTCTATAGTTCGCATATCTATAGTGCTGCGAAACGCGCGCGAATGTTTCAGTTTTGTGAGTATAGACTCGGTAATAATCATATACCGTTACTTCTCTCTCTCTCTCTCTCTCTCTCTCTC
>NW_017256266.1:91395-97949 GCF_001594055.1 Mycetomoellerius zeteki
GCGAGATATCGTTGCTGTACTGTATGTCTTCTATACGACTCTATACGACGCATACGCACGTGTAGATACGCGAGCAGGTAGGCAGGTACGCATATCGATGCCGAGTCGATTATCGACCTCAGCTTTGTCGCGCCGGCAGTGGTGGCGAAACATGGGAGATTAGAACGCCGCGATTGACACTTAAGCGTAGATACGTTAATTTAACGTCACTCTCACGTTATCGGGAATTCCACAATGCATGCTTCAGCGAAAATTTTTCAGATTTACAACATTCGACGTCGCGATGAGAGATATTTTATACTGGCGATTGTGACAATTTTCGAACGAAATATTCGGAACGGCAGTTATTTCTGCGTTATTCCTTTGTAACGTTATCGCGCACAGTACACGTTATCGCGTGTTAATATTCGCGACGAACGTATGACGCTATCTAAATTATTCGTATCATATCACGCTTCGAAATTTATGCGCAGTTCACCTTTCCGGTGCTTATCACGCCAGTAGCGCTGGAATATGAGTATTTTTTTATTACTGTTGAACGTTCAGTTTCTGCATCTCGGCCGTTGAAAATTCACGGATCTTACGGTGAACAAAATTGACGGACCGCATATGTATCGCATTACACGCACACAATCGTGTACGATGATTGCTTCTAAACGGAGAGATTCCTGGTTCCGCATCGTTCGTCAAATCGGACAGCAGAATGGTAACCTGCATAGGATATTAACGATAAAGCTACCGAAATATCGATAGTTCCGCTTTCAAAGTATTGTTATGTTCCTAATAACAAGTATGTATATTATCGCGATATTTTGAAAGAAGACTTCTTTCTCTCACAGAATGAAATTTTTTAAATTATAATAAATTAATAGAATATACATATACAGAATGTATATTAAGTACGTTAAAAGATTTTGAGGCTTTATATATATATATATACGTTACGATTTTTATTTTTTCTCACGAATTCAACATGAAAACTTCATACGACCATTGTCTGAAACGACTAGATTTCAAAGATATAGAGTGTCAAAGTTGAAGGAAAAATTTCGTTTTTTCTAAAAATTTCGAATATCACTTAAATTATTTTGATAAAATCTTTCTGTATATGTTTAAAGTTTTATCAAAATAATTCAATGATTTTCAAAATTTTTGGAAAAAAACAAAATTTTTTGATATTTTATGTCTTTGAAATGAAGCCGTCGGACATATATTCATATGAAATTTTCGTCTTGAATTTGTGTGAAAAATTACCTCTTAAAATTTTTTAGCGTACTTACATTTAATACACAACTTGTATAATAATTAGCGTTAATCTTTATAGAGAAAGCCGCTATAGTGGTGCTGAAATAATATTTTAAAGCAAGAAATATATTGAAATAATGAATTATAAGAAATCTTACTCAAGGAAAATAAGCTACAAGATTTATAAAATAGATCCTCATCTTCCTACATAACACTTTATCCGAGGGACATCCTGGGAACATCCTTTAGAATATAGATGTCCTCTGGACATTTTTAAAACGTCCCACGGAGGTCTATAATGTATGGATTCTAAAGATTAATGCAATATTAATAGTATTTAAAAATTTCATATATACATATATATATCAATATTATTTTAATTTTTAACAGATAATGAGTAAAGAAAAAGTTAAATTAACAATTGCTAAAGGAAGGGATAAATCTTCTTACATTTTATTCATATATCTATATATTTTTAACTCTATACACACACATACACACACACACACACACACAATTAGAATATATAATATGAAAATTAAGAATAGAAGAAAGATTATTGATTTGAAAACTGTTATTGACATCAATGTTCAAAATTCTACACTTTAGATATTTTCTTCGACAATGTGACGTTGATTGATACGCAAATTATTGATTTAATAGTTAGTATTCTCAGCGCGGACATTTGCTTCTAAATACGTCTATCTTATTTCATATGTCACGGTCTTTACATTTAACGAACGAAACTCAGAATTAGGCTGTCGTATCTAGCGCTGCGAGCGAGCAAACTTGCAGTAAGAATATAGGCCTTTATTGCCATATAGTGACTGACTTCTCCATCGGTGCAGTATGTACTATGTATCGTCCACGTATACGGACGAAGCCCGAACGACGCGATTATCTTATTTGATTCGCCACTGATCCTCATGGTCGGCCGACCATGTCTTTCTCTTTCTCACGAGTGCGAGCGCACTCCGCTCCGGCGAAACCGCCGCGCGCCACGCCGCCGTCACCGCCACGCCATCGCTCCGCTCTACTCTCGTATGTCACAACAAAGGTGCGCTAAAACCCTGATCGGCCGGAATCGATCGGCGGTACCGGGCGGTGAAACAACGCCGAGGTGAAAACTCGCATAGGTCGCCAGGAGTTTATCGTGTCTACCGCAGGTAGATAGAGATACGTAGGTGGGTAGGTATGCGTAGGTATGCCCGACGACGTTTAAATTCATCCGTGATTCGGTCGTCGCGCTTCAGTTAGAGAGAAGAGACGGATATATCTCTCCTCTCTCGTCTCTCTGGATGGCTCACCTCCGCGTCGCTCTCATGACAAAGGCCGGTCAAACCTGCCTGACAACCTGTAAAATTCCTATGAATGAGCGCAACCTCCGCTGGTCACCAACACGAAGCGCTCTTCGGAGGAGCGCGCGCCGGCGCGCAACTCGACCTCGTCCGTTATTAAATTCCTCGACCTCAACAAATCGGGTTCCCTCTGGGATACAACGAGGGAAGCTCAGGTCGAAACGCGCTGCGACACCACGTGACAACGTTTTCTCCGATCCGTGGGCAGAACAGCAGCTACGTGAGACTCGCGTCGTATAATGTATCCGAATCTTCTCGTTATTTTTAAATCGGAATAACATAAGTATACCTATCTTTTGTCATGATATCGTGATGATAAATGAAACAATAATACCGCAATCGCAATCAACCGATAATAACATTAAATATCACGTTCGATAATTAAGAAAAATGCATCATTAACATTTAGCTAATTCAATTACTTAATCATAGACCGATTGGATATTATTTATGACGTCGGGAGCAAAGCAATTAAAAATCTATTAGCACATCGTGAATATCTCCATTCAGGATAATCATTCATTTGCTACAATATCGACATAATTAAAAAATTTAAACCGAAACAGTGAAGAGAGCCATCTTCGGTCTTACAATTAGTGTCTAATAAATAGGTATATTGTGTGAATTTTTACAATTGAAACAAATTGCGCGCCAATTTTGTCATCCTTGAATTAAAATATTTTTTAGTTGCTTGCAAGAAAAAACGAAAACAAAGAAAAGAAGGAAAAACATTTAAAAAAAAACATAATTTTATTCCTCTCTATAATTCAGTTGTTACACCAAAATTGTATTTTAAAATTAATATTACAAAATCTTAATGATTCAATCATTCATATTTATTTTCTGAAAAACTTTGTTTTTTCATTGTTAAATTCATAATGTCAACTTATACCCAATTTAAGTCATTTTTAATCATGTCTACATACATATATAGATCGCCACTGCTCTAGCCATATGTCGTTATATAATTTGATCAATGTCCGTTTTATCAATGTAATTTAATTTTAATCTCGGCTCAACTAACTGTTCATCTTATTCTGATTCTAAAAATTAAAACAGAGTATCTATAAATATTAAACCGAAATTAAAGTTAATCTACCTTGGTAAAAATGCGCATGAAACAATGAAGTTAAACTGAAGTTAAAATGAAGAAAATGTATTAAATTTGACTCAGATTTATACTTAATAATGGACGATATTTACTTTAAAACTAACCACAGAAATGGATCGATTTACATTTCGACACAAATAAAAATTGAAACTAACGAAATGTTATTTAACTCAACGGATTGGGTTACCATTGCTCCTTTGCATCAAACAATAGCTACGTTTTCACCGTGCATTTAGACCGCGGCCTATACAATAGATGCCCTTGTTTATCCTGTATATTAAATAAAGACACCTATCTTATAGGTCGCGGACTAAACGCACGGTGTAAACGTAGCCAATGTTGAGTTGTAGCAAACGAGCAATATAGAATCGATCGAGCACGAGAGCAGTGTACGAGTGCGTTCTCTCTGTGCGCACATGTGCGTATACGTGCGTCGATCGAGTTTTCTCGCGAAAAAAAGGGCGCGATTTAAGGACACGTCGGAAATTAACGAGGAGACGAGAAGAGCTTATTATCCTCGCGGTGCGCGCACGCGTGCAGATATACTCTCGATCTTCAAGGTTGCCATAGTCGATAACGTGTGCGTGTGTGGCCCGGCATGTGTAAATACACAGGTGCGGGCGTACTGCGCGTGTACGCGGCGGCTGTTCTTTAAATTTCCAAGTCGAACTCGATCTCTCCTTGTTGGATTGTCTCGATTTTCCATGTCGGGGCTGAGGTACGCAACAGCTTACTGGCTAATCCACGGTGTTATCGTGTCGTAAACTCGTCGGAAATGGCAGTGGCGCGCGCGTTACGGTCCACACCAAATGTCCCGAGAAAGTTACCAACGTGCTTTCGTTCTCCGTTACGCCGTTCTCTCATTGCGCAGTTTACGACGAGCGGAAGGCGGCGCGGGATTATACTTCGAGACGGCTCCATGACACGCGACATCTCTTGCGCGCGCTAGTTTCAGATAAGCGTGGCCAATAACGATCGCGGTCGTATCAAAATAATGTGCTAGCGATATAATAATAAATAAGCACGAAAGATGTCACATTCCTGGGCATAATCAAATTGAGAGCGCATGTCCGAGAGGTCTGTCACATATTTTGTGCTAGAAATAATCCCAACAAGTTAATTTTAATATTTATTAGATAACTATATATAATAAATTTTTCATTAATCTTTTTTATCAAATTTTACATTGGTAAAAAAGAATTAATTAACTTTTTGAAAAGTATATTTCATGTTGAAATTTTGAAAACTTTGTATGTGTAAAATGATCGACTACTTACAATCTTAAATTTGGATAGTCTCTCTCTCGTTAAGAATCTGCTCTAAATTGATTCTTTCAAATCAAATGTCGACTAAATTAAAACCAATTCTATCAAAATATTATTTGGTAAAATATCTTAGAATATTCTAAAAATATAATATAACTCTAGATATCTAGATATCAAAAGAGCAACAGTAATTCAATTCTTTGAGTTAAATACCGTTTTATATATTATTTTTAACTTCCATGTGTGTCAAAATATATGTAAATCAATCCATTTCAAAATTAAAAACCGTAAAATAATTAATTCTTTGTTCGAAGACGAGAATTCTGTTATGTCCGAGAAAAAAGAAGTTTTAGATATTATATTTTATAAAATTAAACGATATATAAGTTGAATATTAGATCGTCACGAAATCATTTAAAAAAAAAAAACTGATTAATCCATTTCTGTGGTTAATTTCAAAGTAAACGTCGTCCATATTAATGCATTTAATAAACAAACTAAATTGGAGTCAAATTTTCTTGAGTTAATTATTTAACTCCATTGTTTTAGTGGAATTAACGATATTCAATAGGAACAACGGTGACTTATAGAAATAATTAAAAATAACTTAAATTGGGTATAATCTGACGTTTTTTATTGAATTTAATAGTGAATGTAGTTGTATTACTGTGGTGACAGGTGTATAAAGGTATACAAAGTCCACACAATTGAAAGTCGCTTTGAGATTTGAGATCGACTGACCGATCGATTACGACTGATCACGATCGACTCGTTGACCACCCCTGCTGTCTCAAGCGGTCGCATAGAGTATGGAACGCGGTTACATCATTCCGTGCGACTCTCTCATACTCACATACATGCATGTACGCGCGCGCGCGCGCGCACACAACACACACACACACACACACACACACACACACACACACACACACACACACACACACACACACACACACACACACACACACACACACACACACACCTCATCATGCGCATGCATTGCTAATGTACGCGTTCCAGCAGTACGTTTCGGCCGCCACGTAAGCGCGGGGTTATTGAAATCTGAACAATCGGATATACGGCTGCGTACTTCTAGAAAGAACAAAGTGAAAGTCCGCCGGTCGGCCGACGGAGGTGACGCATGAGGTTTCGAACGCATCGTAAAACGCCGCACCGGCGTATCGAACCCGGTGATTTTAAGCAACATCGAGCAATGTCGAGTCCCGACTGTATCGCTACTAACTGCATACCGGAACTTTGGTTCAAAGCACGAACTGTTACCGTATCTTTAGCTGCGAAATAAGATTTTGCAACTGTTAAATATTATATGCAGAAATAAAATCTTTAATGTTCGCGACATTAAACCTGATATCTTGCAGGCCACATATACGTTTTTTAATAAAATGTTCGATTGTGTGCCTTTTGCAATAAAAATGGTAACAAATAGGACATCAAATGCAAGCTACTGGCCAAATATATGACAAATATAATGAAATTCTTGTATATAAAACTCTTTTCTTATAAAATATATACCTGAGCACACACATACACGCACGCACGCACGCACTCACGCAC
>NW_017256266.1:97981-101694 GCF_001594055.1 Mycetomoellerius zeteki
ACGCACGCACGCACGCACGCACGCACGCACGCACGCACGCACAAACGTAATAAAAGCAAAAAGAGAATTAGTGAACGAATTAAAAATAATACAGGTTTTGATAATTAACTTAGATTATTTAATCAATAAATGATATGATGATAAGCTCAACGCAAGTTCAAGTTGGACTAAATTTAATTTGGATTTAAATTAGAATAACTCTCACGGTTTTCGAAAAAATTTACTTGCTCTGTTGCGTGTTCGTTACACGGGAGTTCGTAAGTCGCTTCCAACGATACTTCGTGGTAAAAGTCACGGTACAATTAGCACGATAATTTGAAGATACGGATGTTCCTTAACAAGTTAATGGAACTACCTGATTTTTGCATCGGTTTCCTCGATTTCGCTCGACCTCTAGAATATTTCGAACAGCGACTGCGAGTGTCATCCACCTTGCATTGTATATCGTACATGCATCATGGGCTTTGCACGCAGGCCGGCAAACGCAGTACGAAACTGCGAACTACGCTCCCGCGGCCTGGCGAGATTCTTCCTGGTATGCGCACCGTGGTGCTGCTCGCACGTGACGCATGCATCATTCGCTCGTAAGGATGCATCTGCCGCGCGTCTCCCGCATGCGTGCACGCATGTGCGTATACGCACCGGCGATAGCGGCCAATAAGTGTATCGGTATGCGTTACTTGCGCGGAACGTTCGTCCTGCGGTTAGTGCTATTCGTTCCTCGTTCCTCCTGTCTTTTGCGGCTGCGTTTAATGCACGAATCGTGCACTCGGAGGACGATGATGACCACGACGACGGTAAAATCGCATACCGGTGCGATTAGTCCCGTTGCCGATGCCTCCCGCTCGCGCTTCTGAAGCGTGCAGGATATTGTTTTAGGTCAAAAAGGATGTAAGTTCAATGTAAAAGAAACTCGTTAAAATTGGTGCGTTGTGTCACATCGAACCGCGTCATATCCTTGACATTTATAATGTTTCAAAATCGAATCACTTTTTTAACTATACGTGTAAAGATCGAGTGACATTTATCTTTTTTTTCCTATTGTTGAAAAATCAGAAATTGATGTTTGTAGCTTAAGAAAGCTAGATAGATAGATAGATAGATAGAGAGAGAGAGAGAGAGAGAGAGAGAGAGAGAGAGAGAGAGGGAGAGAGAGGGAGACGTCCTCATTTTTTAATAATTATTTTCGTAATTCTTTAGAATTTAAATTTCTGTTTTACATATAAATACGTATAAGTATAATAAAAAATCATTGTGCATTTTTGAAAAATGACTATTAATTTTTCATATAAAATGCAAATTTGACTTTTGACGTAAAATTCTGGCTTTTCTGTTAATTTATTAACTTAAATGAAAAGAGACATATAATTTCACGGTCAAATTTTACATTTTAACAGAGAGAGTTAAAATTCGATAATTTAATATAGCGTAGAGAGGTTTTAATATCAGATATTAGATAATTACTCCTGTATCATTAATTTTAAGGTATTGCGTGACATTGATGCTTTAGTAGCTTACATGTTCCGGATGACACACTGCATTCGCGTGACGTTGTTAGCGATTTAGGACGAGCGTGGATTAAGTACTAGCTGGTTGTAAAGTTACCGTCGGTCACGTGGTGTTTCCTTCGTGAGCGGGATAGTCTCGTGGGAAACTTCCGTCGAGAATCGCATTCGCATTCGAGAGTGTCACTCGGCGATCGCGAAAACGGAGTCCCACGGATGGAAAGTTCGAGGTTGTGCCGTGAACAAAGATTGCTGATAGTTAAATAGCAACTAGTGTATTATTTGATACTAATCTCCAACTCCTATATCGAATTCATCTATTATTCTCACTTTTATTATTGACATTTTCACGTTGACATTTACATTAATAAGAGTTATTTTCATACAACGTAATTTATAACGTAACACAAAAAAAGATTTTTACCGTTTGAAATTTTATTCGAAAACATTGATTTCATTGATAAAAAAAATTAATTTGAGTAAAGAAGCTCGACTTAATACGGTCGAGGCTGTATCTTGCTAATAATATTTATATATAAATTTTTAAATACATTTTTCAGTTCTTCAAACGGTACACTAAACACAACTAATCTTGAAAATGGAATTTTGAATTGAAAAATAATTATATCACGAATTAAATTAATCGTGAATTAAATAATAATTCTAATGATAATATCTTAAAACACTATAGAGAATTTAAAATATTTATTGTGAAAAATATCACTTCAGTAAAGGTATAAAAAATTACTTTTTGAATTGATATTATATTCATATTTCATAACGACAGTTACCATGCATCAATTTTTTAATTTTAAAATGTTATTTTATTTAATTTTATATATTAATTTTCAATGATGTTTAAATTCAGTGAGTCATTTAATGATCTAAAGTAATATTATCGAGATTGACTGTCTGCATTGTAAATGGTCTTCTCGAAGTTGTTGTTCGGTCGAAGGTCATCGAACGGATCGGACTAACGCCGCCCTGATATTTTCCGAGGTCGTTCGATGTCCTTCCGGAGATTTGTGGCGATTGAAAGAGATCGATGATTCACATTTCTATTTCTTATTAAGAGATGACTCAGATCGCCGATTAGACGTTTCGTTAAACTTACAGACTTACTGTATTTGATAATAACAATTAAAAGTATCAATTGATCAGCAATAATTTAAGTTGTTCATCAGTTGCTATATGATTTCAGAGTCATTAGATCCAATTTTTGGACAAAACAAGTTAATAGAAAATTATGTACGCTAAAAAATTTTACGTGGAAAAATTTTACGCCAACATTATAATTATGTCAGAATATCAGTCGGTCTCTTTTTATAAAATTCAAATGATATCAGTATCCCAATTCTGTAACTCCATAACGACATTACTGATATCGGTAATATTGCCGTTATTATGTATGATAAAAAAGTTGTGCAATAACACAATGTAACAATACAGAACTGTCGTTAAAAGTTACAGAATCGGAGTACAGATCGTTTTAAAAGTTTAACACACACATAACTATGCAATTGATGCATTTCGTGAGAGTCATTCGTCGGGGAATAAGAATATTTCTGCAACAGAGTCAAGGTCAACCTTTCTATCGTCGTTCTACTTCGTTAATGAAATCAATGTAGCGCAATGGATTCTTGATGGGAATCGAATGAAAGCTCGGAAATGTAAACGTTATTTTTTATACGAGTGATGATACCGTGAAAATTCACGGAGGTCAGCTTCCGGTCTGAAATACCTACGAGTGATATCCTGTGAGAACTGTTTGCTGCTACGGAGGGGAACAATGGAACGCGAATGCAACGCCATGCATTTCCTCACCGACGTTCAAGGTCATCTTAGCTACTCGTATAAAAAAATCGTCCCAAATTTGCGTGTCGCAATTGCGGAACGATCGTGATTCACGTGCGCGCGGTTGAACGCGCATAAAAACGCAGAGCAAGATCGATATCGATCCAACGAACTACTTTCGACCTAGCCAGTCGATAAATGATTCTCGAGATCGCTGTCCACCCTGAGGTCACCCTCCCGTACCCACGAACCGAACAATATCCCGATGGGAACTCTTTGGCCGGTGTGAAGAGGAAAGAGAGAAAGATGAGAAGGACAGACGACGAGAGTGACGGAGATAGAAAGAAAGACACGGTAGAGAAGGAGAAGAAAGAAGGGAGAGAGAGAGAGAGAGAGAGAGAGAGAGAGAGAGAG
>NW_017256266.1:101748-119861 GCF_001594055.1 Mycetomoellerius zeteki
GAGAGAGAGAGAGAGAGAGAGAGATGGAGAGCGAGAGGAGCCGCGCTAGCTGTTCACATTACCTTACTTACTATACGGGGTCAATGCCACCGCGTCCCGTCCCGCGGCCCCACTTCACTTCACTTGGCTTCACTTGGCTCCCCCTTTGCGCTTCTCACCGGCTTGCCCTCCGCCTCCTCGTTTTGCCTCCCTCCTGCCGTGCTCCCCCTCACGCCTTCTCACACCCGACGGCTTCTCTCGCCCCCTCATCTTTCTCACCATACACGCGTGCGCGCGCGCGCGCGCGCAATCGCAAGTCTCCTGCCTTACGGTCACCCTCCTGTAGTAATGCTCCTTCTTTCCTCTTCCTTCTATCCGCAGCCACTTCCTCTCCTTCTCTATCGGCGGCTCCTTTCGCGCGTCTCGACCTCACCCTCCTCTTCCCTTCCCGCACTCTCGTCCTGCTCCTGCTCCCTGTTCCTCCTCGTCCGCCCCCACCGAGCATTCTCATCGACCGTTCGTACCGTGTACGAGGGCACGGAGCGCCTCTCCGTATCATCTCGTCTCGTCTCCCTCGACTCGCTCTCGCACCTCTCTCTCCTCCGTTTTCTGCTCCTTCTTCTTCCTCTTTCCTCTTTCTTTCTGTCTGCTCTCCTTCCGCCGCTTCTTCCTCCTTCGACCCCTATTCGACTCTTCCCCCCCTTTTGGACTCATCGTCTCCCTCACGCTGTTCTACTCTCTGCTCGTGCGCGCGGCGTGGTATAAACTATTCCAAAAATTTGTACTGTTATTATTATCGCTTAACCATTCCCAGCGCTTTGGTGCTAGAGATGTGCACTCGAGCCCAGTACAATGCGCGACTCTGTTTGCGCCCTGCCGACTACGTCAACTCAACGACAGCGAAGGCGACGACGGCGACGACGGGTCGTAGATGTCTGGTGCCATTCTGGTAGTCCCCGCAGAGAGACCCGGATCGATTTTAGGAGGGTGACTTTTTTCTTCAGCTTAGCGAGGGCGAAGAAGGAAGATGAACTGCGGCGCCAGGGACATCACGTCAGCATGAGATTGATTTGTATGAACACAGATGAGAATTTCCCGCGAAAGAATTTTAGATGGAGACGTTCGAATCTTGATAGAAGATATTGGTTTCCTTTTAATTGTATTCAGGTATTATCACGGTACAATAATTATTTTTATCATCAGAAATGATATCATTAAAAACCCTTAAATGAAATCCTTAAATAGCAATACGAATCGAGATTTAGAGTAAAAGTTTTAAAAAATATACAATTTCAATATTATTTACCAAATACTTTAAATGTAAAATTTGATAAATATTAATTAAAAAAATGTCTTATATCCTGTTTTTTTCTTATATTTTATCTAATAGAAATTATATAACTGATTTGCAGAAAATGAGAAAAGGTTGTGTTCTTTAGGATATTATTTATCAATATTATTTTTGATATTTTTATAAATCAATATTTATGCAAGAATGTTGAAAGTTCCAACTTGAAACATGTCGATGAGAACTGTTTATTTAAAAAAACTGAAATGTTTTTCGTTTAACCCTTTGTGCACAGGATGATTTTTCGGTCCTTTAATATAGACGAGTCATGTCCCGAATTAATTTTCATCACTCTTACAAGAATACCAAAATTATTAAATAGTTTTTACATATACTTTAGTATCTTTAGGAAGTATATGTAAGATTGTGTATTTAAAAAACGTATGTTAATGTTGTAATCAATTACTTGGTGCTCCTGGTATTTCAAAGAAAAGAAATACCCAGGATATGAATAATGCAATTATGTGTACTAAGGGTAATTATTAATAATAATATTTATGCTGAATTACTATTATTATTATTATTTAATATAAAGCATAACTATAAATAGCATCAGCTAGCAAAAGCGGGAATTGCATGCTAATTATCGGACCGATATCGAACGTCATGATTAATATTGCTATTCACACAACATTATCGATCGTGTGGGCATCATGTGTTTGCCATTGTCAGGAATTGAATAACCCTCACTGTCAAATGAGCTAAAAACAATTTTATGGTTTGCGCAAAAGCCTAATTAATTCAGACATGAAACTCAATGGGATAATTATTAGTTATAATATTTATGGTATGATATTTGCAATCATGATGAATATGGTATCCAGAGAAATTTCGAACAAAATTAACTTTCAGCTATCTTTTATACTCACTTTTAAACAAAAAGAAATTAAATTTTTTTTTTGCTTTATTGCCAATCGGAAACTAGTATGCAGCCATTCTTCATTTACAATCGCTTGTCATTCGAAATTCGCGTCTCGGAATTTTAATTACACGAAAATCAACTCCGAAAGTTTTAAAGAATGTATCATTAAAATTAATCGACCTTTTAGAAAACGCGTTATTGATTCCATTTACATTAAATATCTAAGTAAAAGAGAAGGATAAGATTGATGTCGTCTACTCGATATCAGGTAAAGCGATCCATTATGTAATCGATGTAATGCGAATCTGTTGAATTTCTGGCCACTGTCAGATTCGCGGAACGCAATTGACGTCAACTATATGAAAAGAGGTCCTGTGTTTGCAGAGATGAGCGCATTTTCATATAACTGTGTGTCATTTGTACGGAGGCTCTAAAGTCGCGAATGCTATCCTCATAAATTCTATTCTCATAAATGACAAAGAGAATCATGATAGGTATATATTAAGTTGCTCCTGGATCAGAACATTTCCACATTTTGTGCTTAAAGGCATACATACATCGCCGTTATTCTTACAGCTGCGTGTTTCGGAAAGAGAAACAAAAAGAAAGAAGAGCGAAGCAGTACTTATTAATCGCTCTGTTCTATTTATTGGGGTGCTGTTTTCAGTTGATATTTCAGAGCGGAATTATGTCGTCGTGTTTGCGCGCGAAGCCGAAACAACGATGCCCGTTGTTACATTACGCGACACTTCGATGTCCGCAATAAATGTCGGTGCCGCAGGCAGTCGGACGCGTCTTACTCGGGAACCTTCCGCGAAGCAAATGCAACGTGACCAATGTCAAGGCTGTGCCAGTAGCAGCAGTAGTCGCATGCTGCTGCGGCTGCTGCAAGTGCGCTGCAACAAATCTCGCAAGCCGCAGCGCGCGAATTCCTTCTCTCAGGTGCACGGGACATAAAGGTCATCCCTTCCCCCGCGAAAATCGTACGTCTTATTCAAAGTGATTTAACACTTTTGAAAGAAGATTACAATCGGTCTTATTAATAAAGAAAGTTTTTCGCGTTTTCCTATTCCTCTCGAATGAGAATCTGCGATGTTTTAAAATTCTTTGTTACTGTTAACAATTTAATACTTGCACAATAAAAGCTTTATTGGATGAAATATCTTGCATTATTTTTTAATCAAAACTGCAATTTTTTCTTTTTACTTGTCAAATTAAGGAATTAATAGACTAAATATTATTTGTTTGAACTGCAAATTGTAAAATTCATATAAAATATTATTAGGCACTAATTGTAAGACCCTTAACCGAATATAGTTCTTTTTTATTGATTTGTGTTAAATATTATTATTCTCAAAATTTCGTAAAACTAATATATAAATAATAAGTTGGGACATATGTTTGACCCTATATATCATTTTTTTGCAAAACTATGAAAGATAAAAAAAGATTCGAAACTATAAATATTACCATGATATTTTATCACGAAGAATTTTATTTTTGCGATAATTTTTGTATTTTTATCAATTAATTAAAATCGTTTATTATATTACTTAATTTTAATACCGAAACAGTCATCACTTGAATACATCGCCGTTACAGCGGCGTAATCACATTCTCTCGCGACAGGTGACCTTCTGTATATTACGTCCGTTACGACAATGAGGACGTTCGACCTCGATATCGAATGTCTGGTCAACGGTGTGCCGCAAGCTCGAGGCGACGGTGGAGCAGGCGACAAATAGCGTCGACGGAACGTGGCGAGCGTGGTGGTGACAGGGCCGTCAACGACGTCGAAAATCCATGGAGATGCGCTTCTTCCAGGAAGTAGGAGTCTCAGAGTCAGATCATCGACCCTTCACGGCTATTTCAGTTATTTTGCAGCATGCAGCTATTTTAAATACATATTGTAGAGTAGAGGCATACGAGCCATACGGAGGTAAGGAGGGCGAAGAAGATAGAGAAAGAGAGAGGAAGAGGATGTATGAGACAGACAGAAGGGGTGGGAGGAAGGAGAGGGAAACGGAACGCCGTGGAGGATGAAAGAAAGACGCCTTAAACGTGCAAGCGAGAAGGCGAGGAAAGAGAGAAGAAAGAGTAACGAAGATGGGAGGTGATGAGGAAGAGAATTGAAGATGGAGTAAGAGAGAAAGATAAGATCGGGAAGAGGACGATTCTCTCTCTCTCTCTCTCTCTCTCTCTCTCTCTCTCTCTCTCTCTCTCTCTCTCAATAGTGAGGAGAAAGAAGAGGGAGAGGCTAGAGGGGTTGGTATTTACAGCCTCGTCGTCGTCCTCGACGACGACGACGACGGGGCTATAAATACCCCTCTGCCCTCTCCCAGTTTTAACTCCTCGCTGAAATTTCTGGGAGGGATGCGCCCTTCCCCGTTCATCCCTGTCTTTCTTATTACCTCTTTCTCTTATGCCTTGCTCCGTTGCCTCTCGCCCTTCCTCGGCGGTGTCTCACACGCTCTCTGTTAAAGGAATTTCCTATGATTAGAATGTGTATTTCTATACAGTCTACCGAACGGACGAACGAGCACTCATGTACGTCTACCGCCGAGAATAATCTACAGCTGGGATCTGGCGCAATAGATTCTCTTCCACCCGCATCCGATTAGCTCTCCATATCTCTGCGGATATTCGGTGAAGGCGCGTGACACAGGCCGATCTGTGTCGTTGATCTGTCGGACAGAATCCAGAACGAGTCTTAGGGGAAAAGGGAAGAGAGACCACCGTCGCCGCTCCTAGATATCTCTCTCTCTCTCTCTCTCTCTCCCCTCCCTTCCTCTTCGTTGACTGATCACGCGTGCAACGGTCATGGTGACCTTTCGCACCGATCAGTAAACGCGCGCGTCAGCTTATCCAGGCATTCGGTATGGCCATGATCACTGTTGCCTTCAGAACGAGAAAAATCGTGTACGCAAATGACGTTCGCACGGAACGTCATCCCACAAATCGATTTCAAACATGTATTTATATATAGTGAAAATGTTTATTGGTGACACAAAAGAAACTCTTAGACAATAATTTTGGAGAGTTATGTGAGATAACAAAAATCACTAGTTCATCGCTTTGATGCGTAACGTTCGTCTTATAATTAGAACGATACATGTTACGGTATTCCAGCGATATTTCATTATTTTTCTTGAATGCAAATTCGAATTAACTTATACATATTGAATAAAGTGTTTGTAAATTTTTATTTTTTATTATCCTATGTTGTTGCTCAGAAACGGCAAGATCATATTTTTTCTTTTAAAAAACGAAAGCATTAAATTATAATAGAATTAAAAATGATGTATCTCCATTCAGTTTTCAATGTTATAAACATGCGAAGGTAAAATTCGTTTTTTTTTTATGGTGTGACCATCATCATAAGACGTATTTTCTTTTAAGATTCATGGCATAGGAAAATGCCGGAAACTCGAAATTCACCGAGTCTCCGATTAGGGGACGGCAGATGAACTACATCGCCTTGCCATTCTCGTACGACTAATTCGATAAGAACAAACGACACGGTACCATGAAACGTGCACCGCTTGGACATCGTCCGATGGACATGTACTGTACGTATTAGTATAATTGACTGCGTACGTTAATCGTACCGTCACGGAACAATGCCGGCGAGCGTTCCTCGAGTCCACGCGCGCGGGCCGGGGATTATTTTTCAAGCATTACGAGGTGAATCGGCACGGGAAGGGAAAAAGAAACCGGAGCGAACTCGAAGCGGAGCCAAACTAACAAGGTGGAATGTACGCGCGCGCGCAGCGGATGACGCGGGTCACCGTTTTCTTTGCGGTACCGCGAGTAGAAAGGTGGACGCCGCGGCCTTATTTTACAGTGTCGTGCCTCTTCACGGTCACTTGCGATTGTGCGAGCGACCGGCACCCGCAAACGCGCGATGTCCAACAGTCACTTGAGAAATCCCTCAACAGTGCATGAAACATCATAGAAATTTTTTAAAATATGTTGCAGGATAATTGTTGCGAGATGTTACTATCAATACATAACAAAAGATGTTTCTTATTTATATATAAAACGAAAGATATAAAAAAGAATAAAAATAAGTTCTTATTATTCTTTTTATGTACATTTCATAAGTAAAGATACATTTTATAACCAGTATGTTAACTACAATTGATTTTAATATACATGTAATAATGTGATATTATATAGAGATTATTAAGTTTTGCATAGATATAATTGATCATAGCATACGCGAAAAAAAGAAATAAATCTATCATTAATTTTACTTGTTAATTTAAAGATACATTTGATGAAAACTTGACTAATATTAATAATTCGGTTCTATAATTACATTCTTAGATTTAACGTAAAAATACACGAAGGAAAATATATAACATTTAATATCATATATAATATTAAATAGAACTTGTGTAACAGTAAATTTTCATATACTATGTGTTTAGGATCTTGACGTCTCTTGACGGTTTTTCTGGAACGGATCGAGATCAGCTTTCTTCCCCCACCGGTTCCCTCCCCATTGTCTCGCCCTCCCGACTCTTCGTTCGCCCACTCGTTCACTTCCCCTCGCTCCCAACTCTCCTACGAATTTTCTTCGTTTCCCAGAGTACGAGTAGACTCCAGCACTAGCTCCTTCCCGCTTGTCCTTTTTCCTTCCATCCTTTAGAGTTTTTCCGACCGATGTTCCTAACCCTGAGATCCCGAAGCCTACCACCCCCATTACAGTCGACTCGTGAAAGGTTTCCCTCTTTCCTTTCTACGCTTCGTATCGCTCCCTCCTACCTGCCTTCTATTCTTCCCTTATCTTTCTTTGTTCTACTCTTGCTCCATCTTTAAAGTCGCGGCTCGTTTCTTTTTTATGCCATTATTATTTCTTTTTTTTTTATCAAGATATCTCTCTCTCTTTCAAAAATTACATTACTGTCAAAACCTTTTATCTTTGTTTTTCTCTTTTTAATCGGTATACAAGAATTGGTATAGTCGATAATCTCTTCCTGTCTTCTCTTCTGTCGGTTGCGTTCGCTTTCTTTTCTCGCTGCCCGAACTATTCTCTTTCTCTCTATTTTACTTCTCTCTTCTCGGAAAAGTAACGTACTTCGAACCTTTTCTCTAGCGTACTTTCCCATGCTATGAAGAAGTATACTCACTTTTTATGCTCCTTTGGTCTTTATTCGTTCTTCCCTTCATAGTTTTCAGGCTTTCTGTCTCCCTTTTCTCCATTATCCTTTCCTTTTTTTCTCTACAACGAACATCTGATGTTTTCCCATTTTGCTGCTACAATATGAGACAAAGAATGGTAACATTCTAATATTCTTGTTTATTTTTTAAGGTTACAAAAAGGGAATCTTACACTTCAGGATTCGTTTCATGCCACATGGAGTGTATGTTATTTTAAAAATAAATACACAGAACGTCCCTTCGAGAATTTAAAAAATTATAAAACAGAATGTAAATATTATATTAACTAAATCTGATAAAACAGAAGAATATGTTTCATAGAAACAGCATAAAACTGAAAAAATTTAATATAATAATAATATAATACTCTAAGATTTCGTTTTGTAAAATATTTATCAAATTTCAAAAATAATTTATATAAATATTTTTAAATATCTTTTGTTTAACTTCCTTTCACTTTTAATAAATTTAATCGTTCTGTTGTTCTTTAAATTATTTTTCGATTCTACAAGTACTCTTTACCAAGATGAATTCAAACGATTTTGATAAGATTTATATTTGGATTAAAACAAGCTAACTAGAATTAAGCTTCTACCTAAGAATGAAACTCTCTACTACTTAAACTTTCATGTGTTGCCCTCTCTTGCGACGACTTTGCCTTGTCGTGGCCTGTTGAGTCGCAGGGACAGTTTGTAAATGTATGTTGAGAATGTTTCGAAAGGGCGAGAGTTCTTACTGTAAATACTTTTTGTGAACATAAGTCTGTTTTATACGCAGTTGTTGAACAATACGATACCGATCATCGACAGCAAATCAATTTGGAATAATTAATCTGATTCAAACGTAAAAATTAAATTAATTAATTAAAATAAATATTTCTAAAAATTCGTATAGTGTCGCGTATCGCTATTCAAAGGAACAATGAAATAACGTGACGTAAAATTAGAGCGTAATTGCGCGATGTAGAATAAGCGTTTCATGATTTCGTACAAGTTTGCCGGTAGGATGGCCACACGTAACTGTGCAAACACTCCGGCACAGACATTATTATCTATGTACCACCCGTTACTCATATGGTAATCAGAGTGTGTTAAGCACTAAATTATCTGCATTAGCGGGGTACTATCGATTTGGCTGCACAGAGCAATCCGATGCAGCAGAGAGAGAAAAAGAGAGAGAGAGAGAGAGAAAATGACTACTATATCTGTATTTTCATTAAAAATTCTATCTGCTAGAATCATTTGCCGCGAGTTTTTCGAAATAAAAAACGTGGTTTAATTATGCATTGCACTCTTAACAAAAACATTCAACAACGACCAAAGATCGCCGACGTTATCCGCGTTTCATAGATATATAGGTATCGATTAGCAAATATAAAGGAATTCTTCTTATTTTATCGGTGAAAGTATTCATATTCATAGGCACAACAATTCTCAGATATTTCTCAATATCCCTTTCAATTAACATCTTGATCGGCAACGATCGAGAACGTGCGTAGCCCCACGTGTATCGGGGATATTTCATAATCTATCGCGTTTCCTACTTTGTGTTTTTCCCCGCGCTCAAGTCATAATTAGCGGTGCAATTGCTCAAACGTTGATCGTACATTCGTATTCAACGTTTCTCACGAAGAAACCAGTCCTCCGAAAACGCACTGTGATTACTGCGGCTGTCAACGTGGACAATTTATAGCGGGACCAGTATCACCTTGCGCGTCGTGTGTGGTCTTGGAGAACGCAGGTTACTATACGGAGATGAAGCACCGATGCTTTAAATCAGCATCATCAATATAAAGCCTTGAGAAGAAGCGGAAAAGGAAGTATTGGTAGCACACTTAATATTGATAAAATTACCGGATAATTTCTCAAGAGTATAAAACAACGTTAACATTTCCGTTATGCTTTCAATTAAAATTAAAATATTCCTTGTAATAATTAGTAAATTAATAAATATTTCGAAAAAAGAATATGATCAGTAAAGCGTATCAAATCAAAGATATCAACAACGAAAAGACAAAATATCGATGTATCGATATTTTGATAATATCGCTGGCATACTAACACGCGTTTCACGTGGACGATGCGCTAACGGCGAAGGTTCGAACTGTTCGCTTTTATGAGTCCGACACTGACCTTTGACACGTCGTAACTGCGGCAGGCGACACCGCGAATGACAACGCACGTCCGCCCCTTCACCGCCACACCTCGAGGAAACGTAGCTATCTCTCGCCGCCGAAGGTGCATATCCCCATCGTGTATCGGCATGCGCGTGCGTGCGTGTCCTTCGAAGGTTGGAAGGCGCGGGTAACCGCGAAACACTTCTGTTGCGGTACGCAATACTCGATAATCCAAGGGAATCAGCTCGGATTAATCAAAGCGGAAAAAAACAAGAAACGTAAATCTTTTCCAATGTCGCGCGCTTAATAAGCTCTGATATCGTTTTTATACTTTAAATGTGCCATATTACTCTGCTGACTTTTGTTAAAAAATACCGTAAATCGTTATTATTATATAATTCAATTTAAATGTGTTAAACTCACAGGGATATGCAATCTGCAACCCACCTTGAATTTTTAACTCACTGACTCATAGACGAAAATATAAAAGGATATATTTCTATTTTATACAAACAAAATAAACATTATGCGGCCCGAAAGATTTTATCTATTTCTAAAAATGGCCTTTGAAAATGATCCTTAAAAAAGTTGTATATCTTTATGTTAAAGCGTTTTTTATTGGTAGAACTAGTGCGTATTAAAGCCGTTGTACATTAACCTAATCTGAATGTAAAAGTGAGATATCTCAATTAATAAAAAAACATACCCAATGTATGTTTTATCGAATAACATAATAAAACATATTGAAAATTTCACGGTTTAATTCATTCCTATAATTTTATTAAACGTACGAAATCGATTTGTGTACAACGGCTTTAAAGTGCACTAAGTGCGCACCAGCTCTGCCAGTGAAAAAAGCTATTGGACAATCAATGTCGATTCGACATCAAATTGAACAATTTTGATCGGATTCGTGATTTCTACGTCAAATTGACCTCAGTATTTTGAAAAGAAGATTCATAAAAAAAAAGAGACTTAACCTTTACGCGAATCCATTTTACGTCATTCGAACGGTGACACACATACGAAAATATGTTTATCTATTTTATCTAGACCACAAGAAAAAATAAGCATCACATCCTGTTATTAAATGTGGTTACAAGTTTTGTAACAACCAATTCAAAGCTTTAATAATATGACTCTTGTAAATTAATATGTAATTGTAAGCTAAAATGTGTTAAAGATGAAAATACAATATATATTATTTGTATATATGTCTTAAAACACATTTATTATATATAAAAAGAATTGCGGAGAAACGATGAACGCGTACGCGTCTGTTGGTTTATTTGCTTTAAGATTTATGTAATGTGTCAGTCGCGCGTTTCTAATCAACAAGACATATAAAATTGTCAAGCGAGATTGAGTAAAGACGCAAAAAACAATTCCTTGCGATACGCGATACGTCACCATATAAACGTATCCAATTATATGCGACAGTTAAACTCAATCGTAAAACGGTGGGCTTTTTGTATTTTTATATATAGTCGAAAAAGTAATTTTAATAACTTTGACCTTTTACTCTCAGATAGACAACATTTAAAAAAAATTTTTTTCTAATTGCCAATATAAATCTCACAACGTTGCAGATAAGTAGGGAATATATCAATAAAATAAATACATGTTGATTATAGCTAACTGTAATATATATTATAAATTAAATCGCAATATATTAATATAATGTACATATAATGCTATATTTATATTTTATGCTATACTTTATTATATTCTAAAATTAATATATTATGCAAGTCTCAAATTAATTTGTAAAATTACTACAGTGGAATCTCGATAACTCGAATCTTTATAGCTCGGAAACCTCTGTTAGACGAAAATTTTGTTCATTCTCTTCCGCTTCGCAGCGGAAAACCTCTATAAATGAAAATAAAACTTACTTTAACTCGAATTATTTGTCAGATATTTAGATCTCGAATTTGTAATACTTGACAACGATTATAATTATTTGATTAATCTGACCTATCCCCAAAACATTTATCATATGTATGAAATAAATAATTCACTGTCAAAAATTGAATTTTTTAAAAGTCATATAATCGCAAACTTATTAACTCTCGTACAAAGCCTCCATAAGTCGAATTTTCATATGCTAACCCTCTTTTACTAAAAAAATTCGATAAGTCAAAACCTCTACGACTCGAAGATTTTAGCTCTTCCCTTGAGATTCGAGTTATCGAGATTCGATTGTATAAGAATTATACGTATATTACAAGAAAATAGTTTGTCAAGAACATATGTTTTCGTTTGTTTTAGCATATAAATTTTGTGAGGCAAAATGAAGAAGTACCATATAAGTCGCACCAACCATATTTCTGTCACTTTAGCCGTTATGTAATTATCGCATAATAGTATTTAATGTTATCTTTATGAATGTGCGCGGACGCTATCGAAACCGCATCGGGAAACGGGCAAAGCGACTCACATACATGTTGCACACCTGCACAAATCGGCATCACGTGATCCACTTCGACCGACCGATTAGCATTATAAAGCTGCAATAACATTTGTTACAAATTGAGTTTGCAGGAACGTTTATGCGAGTACGCTTATCAGAGGAAAATACGCGCACGTTGTCAGTTATCATTTACTGTTCTGGACTTTCGTAACCTATTCCTTCTATGCAAGCGACGAAAATCACATGCACACAAATTTTTCTTTTTCTTTTTAATTTGTACTTTGCTTAGAAATTAAGTAAAAGAATGTATTCAATTGAAGACTATATTATTAATAAATGATGATTTAAAATACCGAATAAATTATTAAATACTAAATCAATTATTTTGTTTTATTTCTAAAAGAAAGCAAGTAAAAAATTATTTTTTTTTTTTTAAGATTATATTTTTACACCGATAAACCGGAAATATTCCTTAATATAACTGCATTTATACAAAGAAGCAAAATGAAAAGTTCTACGATTTTCTTTAATTAAATAAGAATAAAAGAATTAAATCACGATGAAAACTAAAGTCAGAACTGAAGTCAGAATTCAAAAATTAACGTCGAAAGTAAAAATAAAAAATCAATGTTTTAAACCGCGTTTGTTTTAAAGTTAGTTACATTCAACATATAATGTACTCTTTATCTCGTTAAAAAAAAGTTAGAACGTGAATAGGTGATAAGGTTCTACTAATAGACAAATGACGATACTTATATAATTGTTGTTTTTAGGGTACAATAACCAAGACATCCGAATATATAGAATTTTACAATATATTCATCGTAGACATTTTTCGACGTGTTTTAGATTAAATCTGTTTTAGATGAAATAAAAATAGGTTTATATTGTCATCACCTCTTAGTTTATTATTAAAAAATTGACATTACTTTTAATGTTATTAATAAATATAAAAACATTATTAAAATGAAATTTCATTACAACAATTATAATTTATGCGCAGAAAATTCTTGAAAGGAAAAATATTTTAATAAATAAAACTCAGAACTTTTATTTCTGAGAAACTCGTATTCTTTACTTCTCCTTACAAATAATGTTTATAGACAGAATTCAGAAAATATGCTTTGGACTCTTTAAGTCTGAGCTATATAACGTGCGAAAATCGAAAGTGGTAGTCTTTAAGCACGTCTACTTTGAACTAAAAATGGTCTCTCGGAGAAACCGGCGTTTCTTTTATGGACATAGGAAAACTAAGAAAAATGTATACCTGTGCAACAAGCCCGAGAGTATCAAATTGCTGGCAGTGAAGGACCATTTAAGGCCTCGTGCTATAAGCAATAGCGCATGGTGATGAAACTCTATCTGCAATCTCGATAGACCGAGACGATTAACGTATTAGAAGGTTTAAGTCAGCTGGTTGAACAATCGCGAATCGCATTTATGTTAGTAGGGGAAGATGTTACATCGCCATATTTGTCATATTACTTATGACAGATAATTTAAAATGTTCGCAATTTCAACTTGTTTAAAATATAAGCAAAACAAATTTTCTTGTGCGTACGACGAGAGGGAAGTTTATGAAGTACATTAAAAAGTTTACTTTGTCGCCATTCCATAAAGTCTTACTCGATAAAGCGAATTCACGTGCAAGTGGATAAGCCGTTGACGTGCACGCGCGCGTTTCTTCCTTATCTTATATCTACCTCAAATTAGTCGTAATTCGGTCAAATAATTTTATCGCATAATTACTGCAGTTTGACGACCATTTTTGTTATTACTGTTAAAACAGCAATGATTCTTGATAAAACGTGTTAGAAATAATTATGTTTTCAGGATGATTGCATATGTTATTACAAATACGTTAATTTTTAGTTTAAGTTTCTTACAAAGTGCATAATTATAGTCTCAATTTTTGGAAAAAAAAACGATATTAAGATTCCGACGTATGTTGCGATCAAAGAAATTCTGATTAACCGCATCACGGGATCCTGTAATTTCGTATGCATCAAACGATCGGTTGAATACACACGGCCAGGGGATCATCATTACAGTAAGAACTGTATATTTCAATTTACAAACATCTGATGGTCCCTTGATACATGTAATTCTTCAATTATTGTATCGATTTCCCTCGTTCGATGCGTATGACCTTGACCATCGTCCAATGGAATTTTACTGTTTCCTCCTGAGTGGTATTTATGACACGCGATGCGTGCCATATCTTGAATATCATACAGTTTGGGAACGACATGCATTTCATAATCTTACCGATAACTGAAATTTTGAAATTTTGAGGAAATACATTCAATAAATCTATTGTAAGATTCAGGTAGAAAGAAGCAGGAAATCGTTGGAGAGTTCAAATTTTTTTTCTAGAAAAACCTTTCTACTTTTCTACATCTTGTGACTTGTGGAATGCTTATTGTAGAGACTGCAATTAATTTTGTGTACGAAACCTTTGAACACGCCGGCAAATTCTCGAAATGTAGGTATATATGTATAGCATCATTATTAATCATCATTAAAATTTCAATTTGGGAAGACAGGATCAATACTTGTAATATATTTTAAAATTCAAGCGGAATAAACCTTTGAAAACGTACTTTTTTTTTTCTAGTGAAACCTTTTTACTCTGTTATGCTTTATGACTTTCGGAATCTTTAAATAGTTGTCTTTGTGTCGGACGAAACTTTGAACAGTGCCAATAATTTTTTGGAATGGGCAGTATTCTTTGAATAACCGATTAGACACGATTTACTGGCTCTACACAGGTCAACACAATTATATTTTCGATTCAATGAAATGTTTTCGCATATTCTTGATTCGTATTGTATGCACTGTAACGTATAATTATATTATATACACCAAATGTATATCGTGGTTTTTTTGCGCCATGTGTACAGAGAAGCGATAATCAAGTTAAAAAAAACAGCTGGACGAGAATTTGAAGTAATTTGAACAGTGTATTAGAGACTAACCTTAATTCACACTGGACGCAGCAAGCGTCAAGTAGCGGAGCAGCAACCAAAGCGATATTGTTTACGTCACTGTAAATATCGCCTCACTGATTGGTTGCTGCTCCGCTGCTTGATGCTTGCTGCGTCCAGTGTGAATTAGGTAATAGGCCGGTATTCATAGTCAGATCTTATATTTAAGACCGTCTTAAGTTCACCCTTGAGGTGTCATCATGAGCCAATCAGAGAGCCGCATTAGCATCTTAAGACATTACTTAAGACGGTATTGAAATAAGAATCGATTATGAATACCGGCCATAGTCGCAGGTAATAGCGAAAAAGGTCAATATATCAATATTGACATCTATCGATGTCTCGTGGTTACGTCACTGGTCACCTCGTTGCTCTCATGAGACGTCGCGCGTGCGTCTGCCCTATGAGTGAGAAAGATCTCTTTTCTCTCTCTCTCTCTCTCTCTTTCTCGTTTTCTCTCCTTTTCTCTCTCATTTTCTCCCCTTCTCTTATACACAGGTAGAAAAGTGCGAGCGAGAGACACGAAGGGACGAACCTTCTGCGTGTAACGGCATGAAAGAGAAAGAGAGAAGATAATGACTCGCAGGCACGGATTTAGGCGTGGAACGGAGAAGTGGATGGTAAGGGATGAGGGCTCTTTCGCTCTCGAGCATGGTGTTCCGAATCGCATGGGCTATGTTTGCTTGGAATGGATCATTAATCCGACGAATACCTTGCTTTTAACGAATATTTTCCTAGGTATTCACGTGAATAAAAATACAATTTCTATTTATGTAAACTAAATAGCTTAATATAATTAAGAGAAATATAATGATTACAATTATTAGATATCCCTTACACATTTTTTAAACTTAACGATAGTTAAATCTTCATTAGAGAAAGAGCATCAGTATTTTTTAATAATCTTTATCAATTTCTCTCTCTCCATTGACCAATCACTATCAATTGTGCTAATAACAAATATATCAATATTTTTTTCTTAAGCAACCATCTTTATTTCGATTTTTATGGATATCATCGGCGGTTACCGGCGACCGTCTTTATACGAGGTCTCTCATCCTCTCTCTTTCTCTCTCATTCATCGCGCTTAATTTTATAAAGCGGATAATGGATACGTTTGTAATCCGCAACGAGGCAATGCTGCGCCATGCTCTTGCGAGGCTGCCGAGGCTGGAAAAGACGTTCATGCTGGAGAGATGAACGTGATTGTCTGAAACGTACATTCTCGCACACGCATATGTACCATTCTAAACATCCGTAACACGTAACGAGGTCTTCGAGCGTCTCGTATTCATCGGCAAGCGTACAGGCAGTTCTCGAGTGTAACCAATGTTGTCAGACCTAAGAATTTTTTGTTATACACAGAGACGCCGAGCTTTTGTTCGACCTTGAACACATTCTTGTGAATCCTAAAAATGTAGAAATCTTGGAACATAATTCCGGTGTACATAGTAACTTTCCTTTTCCTAGTATACTTTCCACTTAGATGTGAAATATAAATGATCATTTCTCCATTCCGGCATATAAGTAGTTAAAATTTGTTTTTTCAAATAACATTAAAATTTGTAAAAATTATTAAATTTTTTCTCATTTGATCTTAATAATTCTTGATTTGTAAAAGAGATAAAAGTAATTTCGAGTTGCCTCTTATTTTTTTTACTAAAATTTAATGATTGATCAGAACGAGCAGAAACTTGAGATTATCGAACAATTATCGTAAAAAAAGTATGTTCAATCTTACTTTATCAGCTTCATGAACGTTTCTTACGAGCGTAATCAAGCATCCTCGCTTATTAAGCCTACAATTACGTAAGCGTAGTTGTAAGTGGTGTAGTTGTAAGAATTGAAATATTCTTCTCGTAATCGGCTGTGGATTGGTGAATTTTTACAACTACAGTCATTTACAACTACGCTTACGCAATTGTAGGCTTTAGATGCACGTGGAACTTCACAGCCTAAATCCCGTTTCGACGTTCTCGATCTATGTCTGCTGGACCTGCTGTGAGAGAGAAAGAGAGAGAGATAGAGAAAAAGAAATAGAGAAAGAGAGAAGATGCCTTGGGAATATATTAACGGAACGTGCGTGCGCGCTCGTACATGCGGTACATTTTTCTCACTATACGTCAGACAGTATAAATCTGGAATGTTTATTTGTCTCGTCCGCGGTTTTGGCTGCTTCAGGAAAACCTCGCGTGTCTATTGTGTGAGTGGTGCCAATATGTCGGTTAAAATTAATGATTTTGCAATTGTATTATTATATACAAGCGTCTCTACGCATTTCGATGCTTTGTGCCAAATTTGTGCACCGACAGTATTATTGCGTATGAATTTTCATTTAACTCAATTATACAAAATATAGAAAAATGTGTAATGAAGAAATTAATATAATTATATTGAAAAAAGTCAACATATCGTAAAATCGTCTCAATTGCATTGTATTTTCTTTAATCTTAACAACACAAAATTTGGTGATAATGAAAAAATTTGATGCAAATTCCCCTTTTCAAATCAATTTTTTCTCAACATTTTCTTACGTTTCATTTATCATTTTATATATTTATTTTTCTATATCATCAGGAATAGTGAAATATTTTAGGAGGCCATCCTTTATTTTTTTTCTTTTATGTATATATAAATGTAAAATATATCTTGATACATATACATCTATATGTATATTATAATTATACATAAATTATAAAGGACACAAAATTATGCAATTATGAAAAGAAATTCCAAGTTAATAATTATTAAAATTATCCGTGCTATATCATTAAAGAACATATTGCCACGATTCGGTAGCTAAACACAGATTACTGCGAACGTTCCAGCTCGTCTCGGCGTCGTCTGTGACGCGCGAGAAGCCTGTCCTACTCAAGACGTCGAACCCGCATCTGCATACCGTACGGGCGGTGTGTCATCGAGAGACATATCGACATAGGCCACGCATATCTGCCGGTGCATAAGTTCTCGTCAGCACACGTAGAAACGCGCTGCACGCGGCCAGGGTTTCGGGTAGGGATCCGTGTCCCGGTAGCGACAACACAGGCGGGAGCAGCCGACACAACGGAAGATAGAGGACGAAGCACGCCATGAAGCGCACAGAAAGTGCAGGCGACGGATAAAGAAGAACGGATAGATGGAGGGAGACGCGCGACAGAGATGACGACGGACGCCGCGTCGTGTTGGTTTCTCGGATCGAGGTAGCTAGCATGAGGCTGAGAGAGAGAGAGAGAGAGAGAGAG
>NW_017256266.1:119967-120450 GCF_001594055.1 Mycetomoellerius zeteki
GAGGGGGACCTTTCCCTCTATCGTTGTGGCTCCACCCACACGGTACCATCACCACCACGACTACTACCACTAGTACCACCACTACTACTACTACTACTACCACTGCCATCGCCGCCACCGCCGCCGCTGCTGCCGCTGCCATCGAGGCGCGCAATCTGGCAACAGTGGCTCGCTATAACCGATATTGTGGCCATGGATTGAATGGAGGGGAACTAGAGCTCAGATCACACACATTCAATGCCCACACATACATCGCCCTAACCGGCGGCGACACTCCTCGGTCGCAACGGAGGAGAGCGACCCCTCGCTATCCAACCCTTGCGCGTCCTGCTCCATCTCGTTCTCATCGGCGCTCATCCACCCTTACCGCGCGTTGCCCTCTATCGCTCCCTCCCCTCGTTCGACACAGCCGTATCCCACCCGTTCTCCCCCCATCCCTTTCATCACAGATCGTACTTCCCTTCCACCAGATGGCAGCTGAGA
>NW_017256266.1:120543-185955 GCF_001594055.1 Mycetomoellerius zeteki
CGTCCACTCTACCTCTGTCTCTTCGACAAGCAGTTCACCCACCCAACAGGAGAGAAATCGGTGTATACGTGCCACGCCATATATGTGTTTGTATGCACATGTACGAGACGCGATCGTGACGGCGAGCGACGCAGGACAAGGACAACGTCGCGCGGCGCGCGCGACGGAGACGGAAGAGAGCGCCACGGTAGGAGCGAGAAAGGTGACGCTGGAGCGAGAGAGAGAGATTGCGAGCATGGCAGAGAGAGCGAGTGGGAACGACGCCGTCGGGGCCCCAACCAACAGCCTCTCACTAGACAGTATTACTTTCAACCGTTTAGCGCGGGGCCAATACTACTACTCGACGCGGAGTAGTCAGTCAGCCGAGTAGTCAGAATCAGCCGTCCACGAATACCGAGGACGCTCTCTCTCTCTCTCTCTCTCTCTCTCTCTCTCCCCCCCCCCTCCTCTTTCTTTTCTCTTTCTTTTCTTTGCCCTTGCGACTTCTCATTTGTACAGCTTGCTCTTCCGCGTTCGTCAGCTGAAGAAGGACAGGCGGATAGAAAGAAAGACCGATTTCTCAACGTGATCTCAACGTACGTGCATTCACGCCGCCGACGACGCATCAGATAAACCATCGTCGTCGCCGGTCGTCGAGCCACATCCTTTCGTACTTAAGACGCGCGCAGCGACCACGCCGACGCTACGCGTCGTGACAGACTGAGGCGCGCGACCGCCGCGGCCGATGGATATAAATAAAGTTTCCGCGGATGGGAATCTCGCACGCGCGAGAGAAAGAAAGAGGTGAAGCGAGCGCGCGCGGCGGTGGCGGTCGCGATCGAGGAGAAGGAGAAGAAGCAGCAGCAGCAGCAACAGCAGCAGCAGAGAGAGAAGGAGAAGGCGGAAGAGGGAGACCGACGAAGAGCGCCGGCAACGGCGGCAACTGGCATGCGGCCGTTGTGTATTTCTCGCTTTGAATATTACTTCCAGTGAACGCAATCCAATTGACTGCTCCGAAAGGAGACGTATAAGAGAACGGGAACGAATTTACGATATATACCGCGTGTAAACCGGCACGAAAAAGCGACGCGATCGACGATAATGACGTCGTCGTCGTCGTCGTAGCTGCTGCTGCCACAAGGACTCGACGACGGCTGGTATATCGGGCGAAGCGGAGAAGTCTTACCCCTTCTCTCTCGCTCTCTCGACGCGCACGAAAGGGAGAAGAGGGTAATAGGGTGGGTGGACGGACGGACGGACCGGCAGGCGGACGGGCGTGCGGGAGGGAGAGGGAAGCGGCGCATCGCATTCGAGTCGCACGCGCGTGGAACACTCCGCCGACCGGTTATCGCCTTCAGTTGGCTCGTGGCTCGTGCGGAGCGTGGTCGTCGTGATACCTGTGTGCTCCTTCCGGCCATTCCGCACATTCCGTGTGCCGTCGTCGTCGTCGTCGTCGTCGTCGTCGTCGTCGTCGTCGTCGTCGTCATCATCATCGTCGCCGTCGCCGTCGCCACCGCCACCGACGTCGTTGTCGTCGTGTTGTCCTCGCGTCGCGTCGTAATGTGCTTATGACGAGGTGATGAACGGCCGACGTCGCAGTGTCGAGCGTCGTAGTGACAGTGTTCGTCGTCCTGCCGATGGACGATGACGATTAACGTAGCGAACAGCAGCACCGTGGTGGTCGCTCGTGGTAAACGCGCGAGGGTAAACAGTGTGCTCTATGTGATCTAGTGTACTTCTACTTTTATCTGGTTTTACGCATATGTAATATATATGTATCGTACATACGCATATATACACGTACGTGTACATACATATTTGCCGCCAACGCGTATGTATGCGCGACGATCACTCTTGGATTACGCTTCGTCGCGGAGGAGGCTCCTTCGGGGTCGTCTCTAATCAAGGACAATGCGATATTGCAGTCGTCGCGGAGGTGAGTTTTTCCTACTTGTTTTCTTCGCTTTTAAACGGAGTCACTCCGAACGCGCCTCTTTTTCCGTTTACGCGTCGACACGAGCCTTTCTAATGAACTGCAGATGAGATTCATGTCTGTACCTGGCAATCTCAGCATTTCCTCTCGATCTCATTTCAAATTGCATCTCGTAGTGTTTTCATTCATAATAATACAATCTTGGTATTCTACGATCACCTTTCGAAACTTTTTAAACTTACTGAGTGAAGCCAAGTTGTGTAGCGTTTCTTTTACAAAGTTCAAGCGTTGGAAAGTAAAGAGTTAAAAAATCCCCTTCGTTCAGGGGGTTGATTGTGCATCTTGAAACGAGATAAAAATGACAAAATTGAGCAAATTCACTACATATTGACCAATGAAATTATAAATATTCTAGTAAATTCGCTCATTTTTTGTAATTATCACCTTATTTCGAGGTTTGGTACAATCGACCTTCGGAATGTAATTCTTATTCTGCGATTCGATTATGTGTCCGCACACCTTGATGAAAATTACAAAAGTTAGCGAATTTATTAGTATCCGTTTTCATCAATGTTCAATGTAGATTAACGTTAATCTACGCCCAACTTACTCTTCATCTTTTTTAATTCTTAGGATTAGGAAATGATGAAGTTGAACGGAAATTAGTAGAGTTAATCTACTTGGTGGAAACGAGTATAGTGTTGGTCAATGAAATTATTATTAATACTCCAGGAAATTAATTTTCTTTTGTACTTTTCACCTTGTTTCAAGATATACAATTGACCTCCAGAATTCTTTCTCTGAAATTCGATCGTGTGTATCGCACAACTTGGCGAAAACGACAAAAGTGAACGAATTTACTTATGCCCGTTTCCGTTAATGTAAATCAAGTTTAACTTTAATTTCATCCATTCAACTCACTTTTCATTTCTTTCTAGAACTACAAAGAAACTTCTTCTAGAAAATTCTTAGAATTAGAAAAAGATGAAATTGAACGAAGATTAAAATTAATTTACATTGATGGAAACGAACATAAGTGTGTTGGTTAATGAAATTATAAATATTCTAATAAATTCTCATTTTCGTAATTTTCTCCAAGTTGTGTGGTACACGATCGAACTCTTGCTCTTACACGAAACGTGGGAAAATCGTTCGTTCAAACAACTGTCGAGTCTCGCTACGTCGATCGAGAATCGTGAATCGCTGCGCGAATCGAGACCTCGAATTATCGTCTCTGAACAGACGCGTCTTCTCGACGTTCCGCCGTTGTTATCATTGACTGTTATTCGCACGGAAGTTAACTTTTACGAGTAGAAAATCTCAATTAATTTTCCCCTATTCGAAAGAGCGTTTCTTCCAAGTTCGAATCTCCACTGTTGTATGCATAAAGAAAGAGAAAGAGAGAGAGAGAGGGGGGAGGGAGGAGAAAGAGAGAGAATAATGTACGTTAAACACCGCGTTTCTCGAATCCTGCAGTTTCACGAAACGTGCAGGTAGTGCACTGTTACCAGCGGTCTGGTATATAAAACGGTAGCCAATAGCAGCGGTAGTTGTTAATTATTTATCACTGTTCACCACAAAGTCCTTTCCTCGCGAAGGGCGCCTCGCGGCTCGGCATCGACGCGAAATCCTGCGTCGATCGACGCGGCTCTCTCTCGGCGCCGATCTCGGACCGATATGTCGACCGGCTGGAAAACGCCCGCGATCTCTCTCTCTCTCTCTCTCTCTCTCTCTCTATCTCTCTCTCTCTCTCTCTCTCTCTCTCTCTCTCTCTCTCTGTCTGTCTGTTCTCTTTCATTTCTCGTGCCGTTGCTCGCTCGTTTATTACATCGCGATGCTGGATATTCCGACCGGCACGGCGATGCGCTTTCACAACGAGCGATTGTTCCTAAAGACGTGTCATCCCGTCTCGCTCGCGCCGCTGCTCGTGGCGCTCGGGGCTCCGGTTAGAGCAAGCAAAAGACACACGGGAGACGACGCGGCGGAATGAGAGGCACGGGAGGGCGGTGAAGGAGAAGGAGGTATTTAGAGGCGATCATCCGTCCGCGGACGCGTGCGCGAGTCGACGAGAAGCAGAAAGTCACGTCCGCTGTAATCTTCGATAGACTACTCTCTGTAGGTCATAACTACGAGACTATGTATTAACACCTTTCGTTCGAGACTCCCGTAGATCGCTGGGTCGAGGCGTCCCGAGATGAGGCTTACGCGCGGACATTCCATTCCGATGCATCGTCTCGGATTGCGTCTTAAATTGCACCTTACGAATTTCCTTCTAAATGCCACCTGCACTTAGATATCAAAGGAGCAGTGATAATCCAATCCTTTGAGTTAAATAACATTTTGTTAAACTTACTTTAACGTGTGTGTCAAATGTGAACCAATTCATTTCTGTAGTTAATTTCAAAATTGAAAGTAAACAACGTCCATATTAACGTACCAACTTATACTCGTTTCTATCAATGTATTTTAATTTTAATCTCGGTTCAACTCTTCTACTTTTAAGAATTAGAAAAAGATGAACAGTAAGTTGACCCGAGACTGAAGTTAATCTACATTGGTAGAAACAGGCATTCGTAAATAAAAAATCAAATTATATACAAATTTAATACGTTTTCTTGAGTTCAAATGTTTAACTTCATTGTTCCAGTTAAATCAATGACATATTAATTAGGGGCAATGGCGATCTATAGAAATTAAAAATAATTCAAATTGAGTATAATTTGACATACATTTAATAATGTCTTTCATGGGATATATTTTCTACAACTGAACTAGTACACGCTCTTAGAACTTAAAATAGGTATATGTTTGATATTTAGCGAAAGCGAGAAAGAAAGTTCTAGTGCAATCTAGTGTAGAAATAAAATAGAGATCTGTAGCGTTGCCTGTTTTGGTGCAAGTATCGTAAACGAATAAAATGGAGCAATGTAAAGCGCGCTATTTATATTATGCGTAGAATCGAAAGATGACGTTGAGCAACACTGAGAATCACGCATGACAATAATAATAATATTTGATAGGTATTCAGATGCTATCCAAATATTATTCACGATTGTTACCTCGTCTGTAGTTCCTTATTTCATAGCCGTTGATAGTATTATTTGGTATACGGCATTTCTCTTGCACGGGAGATACATCTGTTTAAATATAGCACTTACAATTTTTTCAGGTCAAACATTCCTGAATAGTAGATTTATAAATGTCTGCTTGAGGGCATCATATTTCGAAAATAATCGCAGTAGCATTTTTAGTCGATAAATTCTCGTTTCACGTAAATTTGTAAAAAAGTAGAAAATGTATCAGAAATAACTGTAGACAGTATAATAGATAACAATACAATTTCATTGAGAAGCGATCATTTCCAATAAACGCAGCGCATACGAATCCTCGCTATCGAAACAAATCAAAATCGTATAATTACGCGGCTTTTGCGTTTAGCCGCAAATATTGGAACGTAAATTACGTGAGCGATGGGATTCGTAGCCTGATTGTCAGCTATCTTTTCGATTTTTCGAAAACAAAAGCCGCATATGTGCGTGCGTATGCGCGCGCCTTTTTGTTTGTGAAGCTTTGCATCCTCGCGCGGCACGTACGCTTTTATCGATAAGCGTGTTACTCGAACACCACTTCGTAATCTCCAACATGCGACCTTAATTATTCGTCCGAATATTTTTCGCTGAAAAATATTCGACTTATTCCTATTTTCGCTGACATCGTTGCGTAATTTTAATCGCTTCACATCGCCCTGTCATGTATAAAATTTGGCTTTAGTCAGTTTTGCTTACAAATTTGTTATTTATTCGAATTTGATATCGTGAGATATACACACGCAAGTGATGTCGATTCTGTGTTACTCTTATTCCAAACAGATTTAGTTTTACATATTTCTGACTGTTGACAAAAATGAAGAGAATATGCGTTTTATCGAGGTCGGATTGATTGTTATCGAAGATCTCCACACTTAGAGAAAAATGTCGAAGCAAATGTTACTTACGACGTTTACTTCGATATTTATTAATTGCAAAAATTTTATTATGGAGACGAAATGTACATTTCTGTGAAATATGTATATCTCCTTAATTGTAAAAAAATAAAATAGATGGCTTATTTGTTAGGAAAATTTTATCTTGCTGTATTTAAATAAAGATTTATTTCAGTGAAATAAATAGATATTTCGCAAATACATTTTCAAGTATCTTTTTCTCAGTGCATAACTGTAATATATTTTCTCATCTACTTTTTGTTGTCAAATATTAAGAAATTGATCTATCCAGAAGTATGATAGTTGAACAATTTTTTTAGCTATTAAAAAGAAGTATTTATCGTTAATTCACTATCGAACGGATATATCCATACCTGCGACGAAAATAACATTACTATTTATAATCCTTTTTCTCTCGTCATCTCTATCGCGCATGCATATTTCGTTCGCGAATTTATCACAGACGATCGCGTGACTTGAATTCGATCTCATCGAAAGAAAAAAAAAAGGTTCCGTATCTATTTCGGTGAGGACAATCACTGCGACATTGTCACTGACAATGCCTGTTATCAGTTGACGTGAATGAGCATGGGTGAAAACTCGGCTTGCTAAATAGGAGTGAGTAGTTTAAAAAAAGACATTGATATTATCTCGTGAATATTTTATTACGAAGTAACTAACATTATGACGCACGACGAATATACTTGTAATTATTTTGATAATGAGCGATATTCGATAAAAATTGTTAGACTGTCATGCAGATTAAATTGGAGTGAAGACAAAGAGAAAAACGAAATTACAATTTGAGATACGATATGAAGAAAACTGTATAAACGGATTGAACCTGATATATCAGAATCGGATTTGAATCGTTTGTGGATGAATCTCGAGGGGAGAAAAGTAACTATGGTATTAAAGTTCGGGGTGGTGTAATTTATTGATACTCGTCTTAAGTATTTATAAGTATTTATAAGTTAGCTTTAGTATCGCAAAACGTATCAGAACAAGCATTCGTACGTCGAAACCGGGCGATAATCTCGGCAATATTAAATACGCAGTATTCTCTGTAGCTCGGCTATCTAATCGTCTCTGTGTGACTGACAGAGTCTGCGCCGACTCACAACACCATACTATGTATTGATGCGCGGATAAATTTCCGACAATTTTCCGAAGTATTCGCGCAGCGATCCTCCACAATCGTAAACTTCAATATTTATGCTCATTTACAGTAACAACGCCATCAGTACAGCTAGGCAGCAGGTATATTTTATATCATATAAAGATTAATTAACGCAACAAATCTTCTCGAAATATTGTGTTTTTCAGAAGCGCAGTTAAGAGAGGTGTTGATGAATAGCTTTTTAATTTATCTCACACACAAAAAAAAAAAAGAGAAAGCGCAAGAATGATAAATCGTTTTCCAAGTACAGTGGTAATGCAAGATATGAGCAAGATAATTGAAAAGCTACGTATATTGGTGCGCGATTACAATCTTTTGAAAGCCGCAGAGCGATCTCATGGCACTGAAGTTAACGATTGTATGGAGTTCAGTGAAATAAATTAATCTTCGCTCTCTCGCCAAATTCTTAAATCACCATGAGAAAAAGATTTCGATACAATCTCGTGACGTGATCAGAGAATGTGCGCGAATATGCGTATTTGCTCGTTCGTATGATAAGCGATCGACGAATGCATGGCGGCCGCGACAATTGCTCGCTTTGAGGGAAGCCAAAAGAAATGTCAGGATCCCTTGACATTTGTGTGTCGCCGTTTCAGCGCGGCGACCTTGTCGAGGCTCGCTCTTTTTTCCTCGCTTTTATTATCCGCCCCACATTCGCGCGTAGGCGTTATGGCAACGCAATTGATTCGCAGTAAATTTTGATAACGGCAAGATGTGACGCTGCCCGTTATCGAGTTTGGCATCCCCGGTATTTTTAGGAGCGCGACAGAAAGAGCTGGCGCTGTTCTCTCTAAATCCCGATAATTAGAAACCAGTTAATGCAGAGGCGTAGCGTAGGAAGCGGAGAAAAACGCAAGATGCATATCCCCCTATAGCGACAATCGCGCGCAGTTTATCGACGCTTTTTAATAATATTGATCATCAATGTAATGCAATGTGTGCGCCCATTAAATCATCTTTCCGCGTAATATATACTTGGATAACAGACAATATCTCAATCCATCATGCTTTTTCCTTTTTTTTTTACAACATTAATTTTTACAAAATATAATTTTTTTTATTCACTCATATGACATTTAATTTACAATTATTGTAAAACGCTGTTTGATATTTCATAATATGTCTTCCTTTACAGAAGAAAAAAATCTGAAATAAAATACTCAATAAAATAAAATATGGCACGAAAGAAATGCATTTATTTAAAAGTGATGTGATTTGCGTGAATTAATTGTATGTTTGCTTTATCACTCAAGAAATGCGACAGTCGTAACAATAATGAAATATTAAAAATGAATATTGTGACACAATAACTGACTATATGTGCGTAGAATTTTTATTCAAAAAATAAATAATTGTAGTTAACATATAGCTTCCTTCGTCAAAGATTTATTCGATTTTAATGTTAATTCGTCAAATGATCAGGCATCTCTGTTGAAATCTCTGTTAATGAAATTCATATGAGATCTGGCATTAAAGTTTGATACGGTATATGACGTACACGTGCCGTATAATTCATAGCTGCGCGCACAATCCCGCTTTTTGCAGCAGCTACCAGCCGCTTCTGCGATTGTCGGAGCTTTCACCTATGGCTGCGGAGACGGATCTATGAGTGGGAGGGATATTTACCGAATGCCTTGTGTACGCCACGAGTGCATACGCGAGAGACAAGCGGCAATTCGCGGACGCGGGCGCGGTCTGCGCTCATTTATCGCGCGCTGCGGCGTGCCGAGCGCCGAAGCGGTTTCGTTTTAAAAGCCTTCTAATCTCGATACAGGCACCGCCGCCACGCACACCAGTATCAGAAATAGGTTTGTTTAAAATAAGCGTACATACTCGACGCGACGACGGCGTGCACGCCGAGCTACCCACCCCAGGGACGTATCGGTGCGCGCGAGTCTGAGGTACGCGCGTTTCAAATACATTCTCGACGTTTATCACAACGGGATCGTTCCCCGCATATACTATAGTATTTCGCGTAACACCGCCTGAGATCAGCATGTTCCTACTTTATATAATTTATTGTCAGCCACGATACCTGCTCAGCCTGAAGAAACACATTGATACCAGGGGAGAGAAATTCGCTCGCGAATTATTGAAGCTCGTTTAGAAATCTGATCTCGCACTCGAGACTCTCTTTGATAAATCAATGACTAAGTGTACCATATTCTCCGTTCTATTAAAGCCTGTGCTCGATTACACGGTTGAAACCATTCCAGTAATGTCGCGTAGTTACATTCCTCTCGCGCGAGTGATGTATTCGTTTTGCAGGTTATATGCTCTATCGATAGATACTCGTCGATTATCTTATGGTACAGTGCGCGACCGCGCACCCGTGCGATCTCAGTGTCGTATAGGTAAATTATTTCAAATCGATCTTGCGTAGTGATATAACGATATCGTACTAGAAGATTGTATATAAACAGCGAGACTGCAGAAATGCGCGTATTGGTCTGTCCTTCTCGTTTTCGTCGCGGTGAATGCGTTTATCGGCGCAAGCTCGTGTTAATCTGACGTAATTTCAGAATATAACGTATCGTAGTTTCATGTGATATCGCACAGGCTGCGAGCGAAAACAAGAAAACCATTTCCGCGTACAGGAAGGAACGGTGGTAGTGAGCGCCGGATGCTAACAGATAATACCGAGTACTTGCGGCAATAGCGATATACTTGTACCTAATTCAGAGATTAAGAAAGGCAGAGAATAAACGATGAAGGAAAGAGGAAGAATTGAGTCATGCATGTATAAAAATTAAATAAATTCTTTCAGCAGAAGCAAGAAGTTTTTTAAAGCGTTTTTTTAAAGCAAAGACGCGAAACAAAAGCAAAAAACGTTCTTACGGTTTTGCATGAATAATTCTTTGCTTTCACGAATAATTTTAAAGTCTCTCGTAGGATAGATATAATTATGTTTTTATCATCGACAAAAATGAAGGCGGAAAGATATATCATAAATTTGAGATTTTTTTAGTTTATACATATATCACAGTTGATTGAATGTCATTCTTGATGTTTTAAACAACGTTAGTAACAACGTTTGCTGAAATTTTGTGTTGGAAGAATTAACCAGAAATCATAAGGGACCTCTTGCACCATATCTCGCGACACACCTGATAGAATTTAGTTTAACACATCTCTCTCTCTTTCTCTCTCTCTCTCTCTCTCTCTCTCTCTCTCTAATCTCTAATTATATCCGCGTCTTTTGTAAGATTATCGGACGACATCTGAATTGCGCGAGGCGAAGCGCCAGAGTTAATGGTCCGCGGTGCTCATAAAACCTGCTAAATAAGCAGGGAGGGACAGAACTATTTACTAAATTGGCATGCAAATATCGTTGAGTCAGGAATATCGTCACCTTTTGATTGCGCACTCCTCACTTCCTAGCGGGGCGAGTGTACTTATTTGTCAAGGACGAGGCAGTGGAGACGCCTCGGAAACTGACGAGGAATTATGTCAAAGCGGCCGCCACATACATTTTACCTTGGAGCGTTGGCACGTAGAAAATCGCGAACGTATTTTTTTACTCGCAACGTATTGCCGATCATGACGTCATACCGATTTGTCGTCGTGATATAAGATTTTTTTCCCAGTGTTATGATATATAATCGAAAAATTGTAAACCAATTCTTAAGTCTTAATCAATTAAAAAAATTTTACTTGTAAAAGCTTGCCGGAAAAAAGAGTTGTTTGTAAACAAAAGAAAATACCACAATGTTTTTGATGAATAACGCGGTTCACGAGAGAGAACGTCGTAGCTCATAAAATAAGAGGCACTTTTTTATATATGTATACGCTATCAATTATCATAGTCCTTCGACATTGACTCATGACAAATTTCGCTTTGAGGAAATATCGTCGCCGTAATACATGAAATGTATGAAGGAATATTTCAAACAAGGTTTCTTCGGCATAAAAAAAAATTCTGTAATCAACTCTCCGAGTTTCGATATTCGTGTTGTTACGTCGCAGTTGCCGCGAGAGCGCAGATTCTCTCGGTTTTGGTTATACTATGATATATTTGAAGCACATAAAATCCTAATGGAGATTGTCATTCATTCCGAAGACGCTTGCGCAAACTGTGGACATACGCGAGCATCGAAATTCGTTGCTTCGGCTTGTGAAACGTTTATTTGTCGACTATCGAGAGAGGAGGGCACCCGGCAAGCAGCCTTCGAACGTTTTATTCTCGCACGCGCGCTCAAGGTGAGGTGTAATTAAACTTTCATAATTGTCCGTTGCATAATGAGGACGAGACTCCGAGAGACTCGTCCACCGTTCGCTTCGCACTTTGAATCCGAATCGACAACTGTCGGTTGTTGTCGCGGCCGACAACTTGCTGCGTAAATGCTTTTTTCGCGTGCTTTTTAGACCAGGAAATGGAAAAACTAGACGTAATAAATAAAAGAGAATAAAATATCACATTAACAATCCAAGAATCTTGATAATTGCAAGAAACTGATCAAAAAACGAATGCGATTGAAATAACTCGGTCATTCTTTATATCGTAGTGATCTTTTCTCTTGCAAGGTAAAATATCGATATAAATTTGCGTTTTATGCGTATTTCATCTGCATTCGTATGCAATCCCATCTAATAAATTATGAAATTTTTTGTCTTTTAGTTTACATAATTCGTAATTTACTCAAAATAGATCTATATGCAAGCAACGCGTTAAACATCATAATTTAATATAATTCATTAGGTCAAGAACTTTAATATATTAATTTGTACCTTAAAATATACGTACGGTATGAAGAGACGCTTTCTAATTCAGTAATTATTTGATGAGAAATTATGGAGTCGAAAACAAATTTGGACGTACCTACTATTGATCGTGTTCACCGTGGATATATGACCATAAATAACAATTGTACTATTTGTTCGCTTATTCGTTCGATGTTTCACAGAGTTCGTATTCGATTACCGACAAAATTGGTCGCCGGTCGATCGTTTATATCAATCGTTATGAAATTAAATCGCTTGCAATTGATACTACGCGTTTTATCAACCAACAGGTAGCAAATGTTGATCCGCGCGCTCAGTTTGCCCTAAAATAAAATCCACACAATTTACACAAACATACCGAATATATCGAGGGATACGTTAATTAATCAGACGCGATCGTGCATTGCGCAGCACCAGTTAACTATCGGCTGACATTCGTGTTGCGTATGTTGAACGCATGTCCTGTGCCCGTTACAATTTAAAACGTAGATCGCGCAGCTACATGTGACATACGCGGCGCCGAAGGTAAGATATAAAATTCTGCGCGATAAGAGCTCGGTTGGAAGGCCGACTATTCGATATTTTTAACAAGCGGAGAATAATATTATCATATGATTTTACATAGAATGCTTTGGTAAGTAAGCTTTTACTCGCGAATTCTTTAACTTTTATCTGTCGAGAAAGATGTAATTTATATGCAAAAATTAATCCTTAGTTCTCATGATTGGATGATACTCATTCGTATTCTACGCATTTTTTTTTTAAATATTAGGAGCATCAAATAATTAGCTACACATTGAATACACAATCTTATAAATATTTTTTTTAATATTGAAGTATGTGTAAGTAATCACTTAATAATTTTTGTATATTTGTATACTTTTATACTTGTAAGAAGGATGAAAATTAACTCAAGACAGAAACGACTCTTCGTGTATAATAAAGGATTAGAAAATCTCATCGTGTAAATTAAATTAATTGATTTAGAGAGAAGAATTTAAAATAAAGTCGAAGAAAGCTTTTATTGATTAATATTTAGATTAATTTTTTTAAATAATTTTTTATCCGAAAATTTTATAAGCTTAATAATGTTTTTATTAACCGCTAGATTTAATTTTTACCCAAAAATTATTCTCTAAATTTTTTAGAGTGGAATTTCATTCTAAAGAGTGAAAATTGAGCGTCTTCAAAAAGAGTGGCTCAATTTTCAATCTTTAAGAGTGAGATTTCATTTTTCGAAGTCAAATTCGCTCTAAAAGTTTTATACTTATCATTATTATGGAATTATAATTGTTGCTTTAAATGATTACGTTATCTTAAAGCATTTTATCGCTGATAATAACTTACAATCAGTTTTATATATCTTTAAACATCAAACAAGACTATACATATACACACTAACTAACATAAATGTGTCAAATTAAGTCTAATATCTTTCTGTGTTTCATATAAAAAATTTCAAAAAATTTTAAAGATACTAGCTAGACGAAGAGAGAGAGGAGGGAAAAAATAATTTCTGCATTTACTAAAAAATATAATTTTTTTCTTATCTGTAGTATACCACATGTATAATTTCTTCAAGAAAGATTTTTTTCATAAAGAAACTCTGTAATTTATCGAATGTGTATGTGCGTGTGTTGTGTGTGACACGAGATTTCTGCAAAAATTGGAAAAATTTGCCGAGGTTGGCTACTTTGTGGCAGCGCCTCGAAGGTTCAAAGGAAAGAGGACCGGGGCGAAAGAGGAGGAGAAAGAAAAAACGCGACAATCGAGAACGGGACGCGTCGATTAGCCCGAGGCGATCGCGCGTGGCAAGGACGCGTCTCACGTTACCGCGCGAAGGCTGTAAACCATCGGCTGTCATTCGCGCCTTGTACATTAACCGCTCATTTCTGCGGCGTGCGCGTGTGTGCGTGTGTGCGTGCATGCGTATGCATGCGTATGCGTGCGTGCGTGCGCGCCACTGTCGTGCCGCGCGGTAATCAGCCGATTTTAACTTGTGCGGCTTGCGCGACCTAACTTTCTATAGGATACGGATGATTCTCAATGGAAATCCACTACCCGCTTTTGCCATACCGTGGAATTTCACTGGAGCGTGAAGTCGACTTTACGAGCAGATTTCAATTGTACAAATGTACAGTTTCGACGGGAAGATTACTCTGCGCGATTTGCGGAAATGACACATAGCTTCACTTTTCTTCTTCCGCTTCTGAGACTCTCGACTTTGCGTACAAACGCGTCGAATTATAGCCAATTAGCTATATTGGACATAGCCAGATAAGAGAAACACGGTGGAGTGGTAACGTTTTCCTTTCACTGCGAAGAAAATCTTTATCGTGTCACTGAGATGCACTTTCCAAGAGTGAAGTTAATAAAATTTAGTGCTTTCTTTTACGTTTTATTGTACCATGTATCGCTGTTATGGAAATAGCTATTTTACAGAAACTGTTTTACAGAGAGCATCGATATTACTTTTATTGCAATATGCAGTTTTATAAAATAAGAGTAAAATTTTATTGTAATATATATATATACATATATAAAAAATATTAAATCGTAATATTTTTCATCTTTTCATCGATTTTTAATTTCAAGTGTTTTTGTAAATCTGTCATTTTGCTACGCCACTGTCAGAGCTCGGTGCGCAATTACCAATCACTTTTCATAGGATCTTCGGATCGATCACTGTCTCTGTTCACGTTTAACTGAACGTACATTCACTTAGTACAAGTTGTACTGAGCACGAGTTACTTTTACGGAAACTTCACGTCAAACTTTTATTGCTCGTACTTTCGCTACTGAGATCAATAAAAATGTATTTCATTCATTATCTTCGAAATACGAATTTTAAAAATTAAAAATTTTGTATGAGGATTTCTCAAAGCTTATCATTTACTTAATTTGTAAAGTTTAATTATACAAAATTTATTTTATTTATTCTTCAAGAAATTATAGCGCGAATATCCACGATTAATATCTGTTTTTAAATACAAATCTTAATCTTCATGAATGAAACTCACCTTTTTGAGGGCTAAAAGCACAAGAGAATTCGTCGATATTGATAATGTCATCGGACTTAATGCGTTAAATTACCGAGGCAGCGATATTGTATAACTTGATATACAATGAGAATCCATTATTCGCTTACATACGACGCTTTCCAATAAAACTAAAAAAAACACGATTCAGCAATTTTTTTTCTTTGAAATAAATATGTTGATAAAGTTGACCTTGCAAGGTCGTTTCCTTAACCGCGTTATCCGCACGGTCAGTTTGACCCTGACATAGATAAAATCATCGCACGCTGTTTCGAACTATATCAAAAGTTTTCTTGCACGATTTATGCCACGTCCTTTTTACCATATCGTCAGCAGTTAAACGACGTTATTTCGGTACCACCGCGTTAACTTATAGGCTCTAAGCGCACATTCTCTCTCTCTACTTCCTTGTTTTCCAGCCCTCTATATATACATGCGATGAAACTATAAATGGACGACGAAGAAAGTATGCGCCTCTCCAGTTGTACTCAGCTTAGTCACCGATCTCGCTCGCTTGATCTCTCCACTAACAAGATCGTTGAGATAATCGTCTCACCGATTTCTATGTGAACGATTTTTCGACGATATATCTCGACGGCTTTCGTCGGATATGTTTATATCTTGTGTTCAATTTTTCCTGTCTTATATATAAATTCCGATATGTTCGAAAACATTCGCATTTTTCATTGAAATTTTTGTTTCATAAGTTTATGTATATTAATCTTTAAAAATCTTTCCCGCCGATAGCACTATCTTAAGAGTTACCTCATAATTTTTTTTTAGTTTGTATAACGAACATAGATATGCGCTTCGATTTCTTTTTTCACGGTTCATGTGCCATGACATTGCGAAATTAAAGAAAAATATCTACTTTTGTGAAAAAATTTGAAGAAAGGTTTTTACGTTGCAATTAATAAATTAAAAACATGAAATTTAAATAGAAAAAAAATTTTATAAAGTTGTCTTTAAAAAGGCCCTTCATAAAACTCTTCGTAAGATTCAAGGGAAATCGAAAGTCGTTCTATATCGTTTTCGCAACAGTCCACAATGTTGAATACGTGGGAGAGTGCGCGACAGATCGCCGGCTCGACAATCTCGGGGACCATCGTCTTTATCTCATTGTCCAGGATACGCTGGTGTAACACAGCACGCTGCGGATCGGGTGATATTTATGTAACGGTCAAAGGGGTTAAGCGTTCTGGGAAAGTTTCCAGAGCAACGATTGGCCGGCGGCTTCCGTGATTTCGTCATCCGCCAATCAACGCCCCGAAACAACTTTCTCCGAATCTTGACGGGACAGACCTTCTCCTCGCGCTCCATTATTTGCATAAATGCAACCGGCGCGCAGCGAGTGTGTTGCCGCAAATATGAGCTTGTACTGGCAAAGAGATGCCTCTTACGTGTCGCGTCGTGCCGATTACCAACTCGACGTTGCTGAAAGATTGAATGTTCTCTTCGAGAGGATGCATTTCTAATTTCTAATTGTCGCACGCGGATGTCTATCTCCAAACTGTCGCAATATCAACCACTGATCCTTCAACGAGGCTAAGACCTATTTTTCCTCAGCGAAAGCTTGACAGATTATTATTATCGTTGTAACTTTCTAATTTTCTATATCGACTATTCTTCAATTAAATCGCAGGTTTTACATAGAATGAGATCTGACCTGCTCAACTGGGAACACGACTCTGATAACACGGGCACACAAAACAAAATATGTTTGATCTGAAGATTAGATTATGTTATTTTTATATATTTTGACACTCTGAAACCGAATCTGATGTCCAAATTGCTTCATTACGTCACAATTTTTTTTTTTTATAAAAATAGCTCGATTTTCCAGTATTTTTAGAGCCAGTATTTCTATGGCCTAATTTTTAATATGCAGGCTAAGGAAAAGAAAAATAGTAAGTTTAACGATAATATGCAATTAGCTTATGAAATTAATATGCAAGCTAGTAAGTTAAAAATACTGGAAAATCGAGCTATTTTTGTTGTATCGAGTTGTCTATAAAAAAAATTGTGACGTAATGGAGCAATTTATTATAGATCAGATTCGATTTCAGAATGTCAAAATACATAAAAATGTCGTGGTTTAATCTCCGAATCAAAACATGATTTTTGTGTGCCTGTGTAACCTATGGACACTCTCAGCGTTCAATTAATCAAAACTCAAGAATTTTAATTAATTAAACGCTGAAAGTGTAGATTACACAGGTACACAAAAACAATTTGTTTCGTTATTTCGTTATCTTTGCGAAATGAGAAGTTTATTTGAAAAAGTCACACGTTGAGCTCGAAGTACAAATTGTCGCGTTAATTTCGTCGTATACAAACATTTTCAGTATCGCAAATTAATTGTCGGGGACACGTGCATTAGTTATCGGATAAATTTTTTTTTTTTTTGCGCTAATGCCGTACGCACACAATTCCACGCGCGACGGCATTTCAACCTTGAGGCGTACGTGGCGGATTTCGACATATTCATATTCGCATATATGCAGGCAGACAAAAGACCGAGGTTACGAGCGCGGATGTTACGCCACGGTTGAATCACTGATAAACTTGTTCGTCTTACTCGATATTTGAAGATAAAAGCAGCATTAAAAAATGATGTGAAAATATTTTGAACGAACATACATACGTTTATTCGACATGCTGAATGCAATTGAGGAAGATATCGTATTCATGTCAAGGTATTTCTTTTTCCAAGCGCAGATTATTATCACAGCGAAACTTTAACGTGATAAGTGGTTGCCATTTTTTAAAGTGAGTTGTGAATTCGCGCTTTTATATTTTGACTCAGAGTCGATTCAAAACACACGAAACGATTTTTCGAGGATCAACGAGAAGTCTTCCGCGATTTCGCGAAGACACGTTTCTCATGCGAGATGCCGGAAGTTTTTCATGTGACTTTGAGTGTATTCGCCGCGAGGTTTCGTTAATGAAACGAAACGCTCCTTAATTTCACTATCAGATGCAGATAAAGCACGCGAGCGTACTCTCGACATCACGTCCTAACGGACATGGCGACATGTCATGTAAATACACAATCGTGTTAAAAATGGTAACGTGATATCTTTCGTCGATAATATATGAGATAAGACTTCCTTTTCATGCTTTAAAGCACTTGAGCGTTTTAAAATCGGCACTTCTGCGGTTTAATCATTCGTAAAGAAAAATTGGCCCAATTTTTTTATTTGCGTCGTCGTAAAACACCTTGCCTCGAGAACATGACAAACATATCGTGCAACGCATACAACGCAACGCGTTTTACCGCGTCATCGTGTCAGTCTGCTAGTCATAATTATTGGATACTGATAGTATTGTTGCAGAATGTGATCCTTACATAAGGTTGACATGATGCATATCGCATCGTTGTATAATCTGTTTCCTCATTCGCTTTATTATGAATAACTAGCACCGTTTCGTTAGAAACGAAAATATTTCAAAGCGTTGTAATATTTTTGCTATACCAATGATTTTATCACACATCCTGTTGTACATTGGATTATGATTCGCCAGAACGTGAGTAGAGAATTGGTAATTATAAAGGGAGTACAAATGTGTGTTAAATTTATAATACACTAGTTATTTTAATATTTTAGATAATAAATAATATTATACTTATATATATGTATATAATATTATTTCATAAATACGTATATATATTGTGTTATATATGTAAATATTATATACATATATAAAACTTACGGTCTCGCCTTCCTTCTTGTAGAACAGAAAGGAAGGAAGTAACAGTTCGTTTTAAGTCTGCGGTTACGTTTGGTAAGTTTTTGGCTTCTCCTATCTGTTACGAGCAGATGTTATTTCCGCTTTTACACGGGTATAGCCTTATGGGTCGCACGTGTTACCGTGAAGAATTTCGATCGTGTCAAAACAGAGAAGATATAGGGAAAGGTATTTTTCTTTTACGGTGATAAAGTAATGAGACTCGAGCTCCTTCTTGCAACTCTCAGTCTGTCCACGCAATCTCATAAATTTAAACGTGAAACGTGTACGATAATTTATTAAATAAATAAAATATAATAAAAATAAAATATAAATGTAGAAACTTCTTCAAGTAGCTTGTAATATTAGTGCTAATTCTGATTAATATCTATAATTAAACGTTCTCAAAGATATAAAACTAAACAAGAAAGTCATAAAATTGTGAATTATAAACACGCTGAGAGTTTGCAATAAGATTTTTTCCATTTCTCGAGGTAATATACTAGTTACTTCGTAATGATAGTAAGTACATGATTATTAATTCGATGGAATTCTAATCAACAACCCCATGACGAAAATTTCGCGAAATAAATAAGACGATAGTGTGCTTACTTTATTTGTAACACTTATCCCGCATTTTTGATTATTTGACAAAACAACACGCCGTATTAGGTACCAGCACGTAGGTAGTACATCCTGTAAAAATTTCTTACGACTTTCCGCCCGGTATAAATTTTCTCAACGCATGATGGAAAGTGCATAACGATTAAAGGCCACCGATTGTGCCATCGATGCAGCCTGCGTATCGACCTGACGGTTGATGCACACGATTGAAACGATAAATTAATTATACGAAGACGCCGTTCCGTCACTGGGATACACACCTGGTAAGAGAGATCCGTGTATTTTCTTGTATGACAAATGCGCAAATAAGGCGTGCACATACACACAGACCCACACGCACGCATATACATATATAAATGCGAGGACGATGGAGGATACTCACATTTAAGACGCTCTGTCGTTGCGACCTTTTCGAACGAGTCAGCGAGAAAAATCCATCCTTGCCACCTCGAAATGCCACGAGTATTTGTTGCGAATGACAGAATCTTCTCATAGCGCGAGGTTCGGCGACGAGGTATAGAGAATATATATTCGTTGATCGAGAACGGGATAGAGGCTAGGCAGTATATTGCGATGTACTCCGAGGAAGACAATATATATATATATATATATGTACGTATATCGATCTCCGCAGTCTGCGCTAACAACACATAGACGTCGCGTTATAGAGAGCGCATTCGTTGAACTTAAACCCTACTTGGATTAACGATTAACTTGGATAACGATTTTCGATACGATGTCCCAAAGATATCGTCCCGATGTTTGGATATTCCGAAAGCGCCGTTTTTGTATGATTATTATTACTAAGATATCCTCGATATGAAATTCCGAACAGAAGTTACGATCATCAAAAATAGCCACGGATATAGTTTCATAAAATAGCATCTTTCCAGATTGCACAACTTAAAAAGCGTCGGTGCTGTAAGTCCTTGGAGCAACCCACGAAAGTAGAATGTACTTTCGAAATCCTTCATTATTCTTTGTGATTATCCTTTGTTATTTGAGTCTTTCGTCAAGCGACACACATTATGTCTTTATCATTATTTAAAAAAATCATTTTCGGAGCAAAGAGATAAATATATAACTTTTTAGATAGATTAATATTTTGGATACTTCGATCCGCGCTATATTTAAAAACATAATTGCGATTAGTTATCGATATTCGTTTATTGATAGCTAATAAGAATTGCAGCAATACACTTTCGAAATGAAATGTTACTCCTTTCGACCTCAATTAGATCTTTTACATCTATTTTGATACTTTGAACAGTCACTCTCTAAAACTTTTAGAGTGAATCTCACTCTGTAGAGTGAAATCTCTCACTCTTAAAGATTGAAAATTGAACCACTCTTTTTCAAGACGCTCAATTTTTACTCTTTGAAGTTAGATTTCACTCCAAAAAATTTAGAGAGCAGGTATACCTCTTTTGATATTAAGTATATTATCTACAGTTTCTATTTAGAACCGCAAAATTTTATTGGTAAAAACGATCGTATTTATAAACTTTCTCCTTTAGTTTACTCCGCGTTTACGTTCGTACGCACGTTCGATCAACATAGGATAATAGAACAGTGTTGAAATCAAAGTTCCACCAATTTTCATTATGTCGTCCCATAGCAGCACGTGCTGGTCTCGCACCAGATGCGCCGCTAACCCGATTACAAGTGCGCTCTCCTCGTGTAATGCTTCGAAGGTTTTGACCTACCTGGAGCAGTCGAAAAGTTGCGTCCATGCGACGCCGACAACCGGTTGGAATCATACGTCATCGAGAATATCCACAGAAGAAATGTTTACGATAATAATAATAATAATAATACAGAGCCCATTAGATATATAATACTCCCGTATACGCGGTGACTTGAACTCTTCACTGAAAGAACAACTTTGCTGAAGAATTTAAAAGTATAGCTAGATATAGATCTGAAAAATAATTTTGCTGGACCATCAAAACAATTAGGTAGGACGACAAAATTGATTGCTAGAATATCAAAATATTTTGCAGCATTGCTCATCATGCTTAAAATTTCTGCAAAATTATTTTGATGGTCCAACAAAATTATTTTTAGATCTGTATCTAGCCAAATTTTAAAATTCTTCAGCAAATTACTCTTTCAGTATTGGAATAAAATTAAGTTCTCTCGTGTTGCGCCGATATTTTACTCATTATTTAAAAGCAACACATCGATTAAAATCGCCATGCACCATTCAATTAGTTTCCTCGATTTAGCTACTAGTTGTAATATTTTGGGAACGACCATTGTATACTGTTTGCGGCTTATGTTAGAAATAGAATAAAGGACGCGAGATGTAAGCGAATTGGTGGCGTAGGTCGATTTAATTGTGATATATTAATGGTGAACCTGGGCTGCGTTCGGAAACATCACTCGGATGCCCCCGTGTATCATCTTATCCTTATTTAACATTGGGTGAACAACAAGAATAAAACGATGCATTGGGGCACTCGGGTGATGTTTTCGAACGCAGCCCTGCAGAATCAATCTTAATAGTTGTATAGTAAAGTAGCCAACCAATTTTTTAAATTGGGTACACTTGATATAGCGACACGTATCTGCACTATAACGTCGAGGATGATAAATGCTCTATCGAGGTCGTTTAAAGCCATGGCCTATTAAGTCCACCTCAATGCACCTACACACACGTAACGATCTGTGTCCACATCGCATCGCGATTTTCACGCCTAGTTTGACGATGCACAGGATGATATTTCTCTTTTCCGATCGCTATTTCGAAGTACGGGACTATAGCCTCCCTTGTATTCATGATATTTCTACAATTCTGAGGTTCCAGGCATTCTTTATATAAGAGTCTTCCCTGCTTCTTTATCATTATTTTTATGTTTTATATATTATATTATAAATATATAGAACATTTTATATAAATATTCATTATTTATATTTAAATAAAATTTTATTTTAGTTTAGTTTATATGTCTTCTAATTGATTTCTAATTGTTGTAATTTTGATAAAAAATCGTGCATAAATTATTTCAATCATTTTGTGAAACGGAAGTGAAATAAATATATTTTTAATAATGGAATATATTTAATAATATGTACTTTTAAACGTTTATAAAAAAGTTACAATTATTGGAAATTTTATGAATGGTTGAACTATCAGTTTTTCCAATAAAGAAAATTCAAAAGAATTCTTCTGTTTGATAGTTTTAATCCGCGCGGCATATATCGCAACATCGACCACGATCTCGTCGGCGGAAAGCCTAAATGGGAAATATACGGTATCGATGATGCATTCTGGGAAATGAGAGATACATCGATGTTCAGGTAAACCGGGTAAACGTCGTCAGCCCACAAAGGAGATAGGCGTCCCGCAAAAATGCTTTTTGTCTCGGCGATCCGCCCGAAAATAACGATGCGATGCAGCAGCTGCCGAGATCAAAGCCCTCTCCCACTGTTGTCCACCCCTCTCTCTACAGCGCCCCCGTCTCTGTCTAATAATCCCACCCACACTGCAGACGGACAGAGAAAAAAAAAGAAAAAGAAGAGAGAGAGAGAGAGAGAGAAACGAAGGGAATCCTCCCACGATTCTCGCCGTGAGTCGACCTCGGGCGCTCGCTCCTGTTTACGTGTCGCGGGCTCGATGTCTCAACGGTCTCGTCTCGTCTCCGTCTTCGTCTCTTTCTCTCGGATCCCCGTTTCTCATCCTCCTCCTCTGCTTCCTCCTCCTCCTTGTCGTTGTCCTGATTTTAGCAAAGTGTTGCGATCGGCATCCGCCGTTCATTTGTAGTACTCTCCCTCCCTTCTCCTCCGGTTCCGACCCAACCTCCCTCTCTGTCATGCTCAGTACCGTCTTCCAGCGCGAATAAACCGTGCGAAGGGGCCCCGGGGGCCTCTGGAGCCTCCTCCGGGATCCCTCCATCACGTGAAAGTCGCTTTCGCGACAGTGCTTTCTTTGTGCTACCTCATAAAACGGCTTGCTGCATCAAACAGTTGTACTACTTGGAAATATGATTGCGCACAAAATAGAAGCATTAGACAGAAATTATGTTTGTTTGATGAATGATTTTGATTATCCTATAATCAGTATATTGATCGAGCTAATATTCGATAATCGCTATACATCAATCATCATGTTTGTTCACTTCCAATTAATAAATATTAGATCTAATATACTCATGCGCATCGTTTCACTATTAATCATTCTTACAAGTATATATTTTTATTCTTGTATACAATAGGATATAGAATCCTCCGCGCAGTTTCAGATCATTAAGTCTAATAAGAAAATTTATTATTTATACAACGTGTATATACTGTAAAAAATAAAATCTTAATTTTAACTTATAGACATATAATGGACCTTCTGAGACATGCAAAAATATTAAAATTAACATTTTTGTTAATATTAATTTTAACATTTTTGCATGTCTCAGAAAGTCCACTATACGTCTTTAAGTTAAAATTAATATTTTATTTTTAACAGTATACCCGCTCGCGCATCTAAGCATAAAATACAGATGATTTTTTATACGAATGTACCTATATTGTATACAAAATTAAACAAAAGGTACGATCCACTTAACGCCGCAAATGCTTCATTGAAGCAATCAGAAGAAAGAAGAATTTTACGAAATGACCAATCAAAGAATACTTCAAAATATTTGCAGCGTGAAGTGGATCGCACCCAATATTTTATTGCCTTTTGACACCTCAGGTTCTCAATGTTCCAAACGCGACGCTGGTCGCACTCGCTCACCTTAAAGTCGAGTTCATACGCGAGCGTAGCCGAGGAGAACGCGACTATTATGTGTCGGCGACGACCGTGAGAGAGAGAGGCTCGTTTTATTTATCTCGTACAAGGATTCCTTCGGCGTGATATTACTACTCGCCTTCGTCGCCGTGTCAGAGCGCGTCACGTCGATCAGGAGGTCCGAGAATGATGGATAATATTCGAGACATTTTGAGCGATTTGATCTGAAAAATTCCAATCATTTTCTCGAAATCGGGATTACAATTATGTGTTAGCGAAATCGATCGCCAAAAATCCAATTGCACGAAAATGTCGCGATTTAGAGAATCCGCGTTCTCGACATCGTATAATCGACTCTACACACGTGAAAAACTTTTGAACAGTTACGACTGTGTGTATGAGTCGGGAAATGTCAAAACTTCAGTCCGCGCGATTCGAAGTAATGCTCGTACAATATCAAAAACGTAGAGGACTTATCGTTAAGAGAATGTAGGGGATTAAAACTGAAAAATTCATGATCGAAATGTCCGTTCCGTTCAATCGCGACAGGTTTGCTTCGGTTACGTGATTTCTACTTTTATCATTTTTTTCGGTGTTTTTTTTTATCCAGCAGAATTTGAAGATATCTCTTAAAAACTCGACAAAATTACGTCAATCACGTACCCGAAATATCTGACCCTTTGCACAATCCTAGCTAGCACTTGGATCCCCATGGCCTGCGCGCGCGCTCTTCCTCTGCTTGTCGTGCATCCTCTTATAAAACGCATACATGCTCCTCGTTCTTTCTCACACGCCACAGCAACGGCTGTACCCGGCGGAGCCTTTTGTTGCGCGGCGAGTGGGCTCTAGTTGACGAAATATTGACATCCGAGAATAGAAACCCGTTGCGGGATCTACAGAGGGGTTCCCCTCCACCCCTTCTCTCTCTCTCTCTCTCTCTCTCTCTCTCTCTCTCTCTCTCACCCTCTCACCATCGAATGCTGGGGCGGTGGTGAACGGAGAGAACGGAGCTCAACGGCGGGAAGGGAAAAGAGAAACGAAGGGAAAAGGCAGAGGCTGGGTCGGTCGGTCGGTCGTAGTCGCATTCAGCATGAATTTAAAGGGGGTGGGACGTGGATGACGTCAACCTCCGAATCGCTCCCTCTCTGTGCGCGCTATATCTGGATGTATGTATGTGCACGCGTGTGCGTGCGTGCGTATATACATTACACGTACGCTACAAAACACGTGCGCTGCGCGCCCCGCGTTTGGTTGGCAGATTGGAGAGGATAAACGTCGAACACGCTCGGGTGACAAACGGAATATTATACAGTAGATACGATTGGATGGAAATTATTTCGTAATCGAAAACATTAAACGTAGATATGAGAGAATGATATTGGATAATGTAACACGCTTGTTGGAGCACATATTGTATAAAATTTCTGTACTAGTTTAAACAATTTATCCAATTATAAACATATTCATAAATATAGCTCAATTTATGTCAATGAAGAATTATGAACGAAAATCTGGCAGAACTTTGTTTGTTTTTTGAAAATAAAAGACTACTTCCAATTTAATTGATTCTTTATAGATTATTCATTTAATTGATTAATTTTATATATGTATATTGTAAAATTAGGTTTTTTTTTATAACGTTACAGATACAGGAGGAAATGATCTCCGTTGTCAAAATTGACTATTAGCGTTAACAAGCAGCAAAAGAGTGCGTCGAAATTATTTCCGTTCGGTTTTACAAACCTAGTGAGTCTCGTTAGTAACATCGGCTGCTGTAATCATCGAAGCTACGATCGCTTTGTAGCTCCCAAACATTTAAAGCGCACGTGTTAATCGATCGAATCGGTCCCCCCAACATTTTCCTGGGCTGTTGAAGCCCCGAAAATCCCCGTCTCCGATTCTCACCCCTCGTAGATTAGACGGCACATACGTGTATTTGCGCTCCCGTACCCGCTTGTATTGAATACAATGGAAAGGCTATTAAATTTGTTTTTGTCCGAGCTTCATAATCACGTCTCGAGGACAGCGAAGACCTTCTCTACCAATCTGTGATGTAAAAAAGAGCGAAAAAAAGAAAATAAAAAGAAACCTTTCTTAAATTTGCGGACGAGCAGCGTAAAAATTGCGTTGCAAACGATCGACAAGTGTATCTAGACGTTTGCTTCGTTCGCATCGGTTTTGCCGATTTTCTTCAACTCTATGCGTCTCATTGCGCATGGATTATTTACTGTCCACGCTCGAACGCGGAGGTAAAATAAATTGCTAGTCTATGTTACCTGTAAAACGTGCCGATAGCGGACCTGTCGGGGCACTTAATTTGCAGTGCTCGTAAAAGTTGATGAAATAGATTAGATCTGTCGACGAGATCGACAACATGAACCCATTAGGTGCGCGAACACCCAAAAGATTCGATTAAGTACACTCGAGATATACCGATTCCTTGTTAAGCACTCCACTAATAGTCATCAAGTGCAGATAACGTTTTGTGCTGAACTATACGAAAGCACTGATCTGTTCGCGATCTTGAAAGAACGGGATGAATTTCACTCAATCAAATATATATGTAAGAATTTATCCAAATGATCCATTACTGTATCAATAATTAAAAAAACGTATGAAGATTAATCTTATCGAATCGATCATTTGAGAGAATTATTATTCTCTTGCTCTCTACGTTTATTTAAAATACAACTTGACACCATCGAAATCGTATAATTGAGATCTTTAACTAGTGCTTTTGATTGAAACTTTTAAAAATCCGAATCGTTACAGAAAAACTTGTCATAATTCAGTTACTCAAAAGAGCGTATTAAATATACAGCAAATATGTTGAATTAAAGTTAAAAATCGTATTCCTGAGAAAGAGAGAGAGAGAGAGAGAGAGAGAGAGAGAGAGAGAGAGAGAGAGAGAGAGAGAGAGAGAGAGAGAGAGAGGGAGGGAGGGAGGGAAAGTATAATGACTAACAAGAGTAAAAAACTTCTTTCGAGCGACTAACAGCGTTAATACACGAAGTTCAAATAAAGTAAAAGCGCGATCTTGATTTAAAATCCGATTTGTTTTCTACTTACATTCAATATTGTTATGCAGATGAAAATTAAAAACTTAGATAATAACATGCATATATAATATAGTAAAAATTATATTATACATACATAATATTCATTGAATATTTTCAGTAACGCTAAATTTAATATATATTTTTTATTACAAAAATATCAAATAAAAATTAAAATTGTTATAAAATCTAATATAATAATATAAGTAAAATATCCTGAATTTTGAAATATCGTTTTGTTAATCGTCAGTTTTTAGTAGGAAATTTAGTTTATAACATAAAAGCTGGTCGTAACACAAAAGACTTTCAAAAGAGTTATTAACGTTTATGAATTTTTCATTTTTAACGAACGTCTTAACAATTAGAGATTCAGGATTTCTTTTAAGATTCAATTCAAACTAACTGAAAAATAACTCCAAAATTTTTTCTTTTTACAAGTATTCGAGAGCTATTCATCACATTTAATTTTTTTCGATAACAGCGTCGCACGACTGAAATAACAGTCATTTTTCTTTGCTCGTTCTGTCATTCGATAGTTTTGGGATATTCTACAACCATGATGCGCATGTATTGATGCCTCGTAATTACGTGAAAGTTTACGCAACGGCGAATCGGGTAATATCAGATAAGGATCTGTGACGTGTTTTCTGCTTTTGCGCAAAACCGATATTATGGTGGCTGTATCTGCGAGCACGCGCAAAACTTGCCATACGCACGTGGTAATCGCGAAGACATACCATCGTGAAGTTAACCCCCCCACATTAAAAAAAATAAGGTTTCTATAGCTCATTCGATTGCTCATCGTTTGCACATGTATACACATGTCGAATTTTCGTTTGCACACTTTCAGTTTAAAAGTTATTAAAAAAACAAATTTGGGGGGAGCAACTTCACACTAGCCCCCCAACTTCGAGCAAATTGGATCAAAAAAGTCTTAATCGAAAGATTTTCGTTTGCACATTCCGAAACAAGTCGATTTTACGTTTGCACACCTTCAGTTAAGAAATTATTAACAAATGAGTGTTGGGGGGGGGGGGCTAATTTCATACAACAAAGAGTACGTTTTCGAATTCAAGAGAAACGAGATTAAAATGATATCAATCGATAGGATTTCGTTTGCACATTCCGAAACAAATCAATTTTTCGTTTGCACACCTTTAGTTTTAAAGTTATCAACAATTGAAGTTTCACACACAACAAAAAATATGTTTTCGGTTCGAATTCAAGAGAATCGAGCTTAAAATGACATCAATCGATAGGATTTCCTTCGCACATTCCGAAACAAGTCGATTTTTGCACACCTTTAGTTAAAAAGTTATTAACAAATGAGTGTTGGGGGGGGAGCTAATTTAGCTAATTAAATTAGCTAATTTCATAAAACAAAAAGTACATGTTCAGCTCGAATTCTAAAGGTACACCCAGAAAAAAGTTTCTTTGATTCATAGACTATTTCTTTGAATCGGAATAGGTTGTGCATTATTATTTCTACGCTTAATGAAAAATTTCTTTGATTTGGACGTTATTTTTTGAAATCAAATATATTTTTATTTTCCTTATTAATAACTTTTTAACTAAAGGTGTGCAAACGTAAAATCGACTTGTTTCGGAATGTACAAACGAAAATTAAGACCTTTTTGATCCAATTTGTTGGAAGTTGGGGAACTAGTGTGAAGTTGGCTCCTCCCAAATTTGTTTTTTGAATAACTTTTAAACTGAAAGTGTGCAAACAAAAATTCGAAATGTGCAAACGATGAGCAATCGAATGAGCTATAGAAACTTTATTTTTTTTAATGTTGGGGGCTAACTTTACGACGGTCGAAGCATGCTACACGCCACACGCGTGTTTCTTCACATGCTCATCTCGACTGGCAACATTTGCAATTACATCGCGCGAACTGTTGCACTCGTAGATTTCTGGTATGGCCAGTAATCCCTGTCAACTCGAAAGACGAGTATAGCTTGTAATAATAAAAAGATTCATATTGGCCTTTATACTCACTGTCAACTTGAGAGGCGAGTAACTTATATAATAATAAAAAGATTCGTATTGGCCTTCGTATTCACGAAGTTGCGTTTGAGTTTCCGGCGCACTTTCGTTCTTTTCTGAAGATGGATTTAGATAACATGCCTCGTACGAGAGAAAGCCTCATAAAAACCTGTATTCGCTAGACATGCAACCTGCATGACTTATGTTATTGATCCAAACCCTTCAATTGGAGGGTTCCCTAGGCAGGTTTCTCCATGCGGAATGTCCTAGAGGGAATGAAAGAGCGAACTGTAGTGTTTCTTTCTTTTTTAACCGTCTTTTTTACGAATTGAATTTTTCTAAAAATTATTTGTATGTTACGTCATGGTGTAAAAAAGAATGATATGATTCTGATGTATTCAATAGTTACGACGAAGTAATACGATAAATATCTGTCGTATTTTTGAAGATTATTTTACTTTTCCCATTTATTAACATTTATAAACACAAGTTTAGATTTATGCAAAATTCTACGATTTCATGAATTCTCGAACTTGCGACTTGAGACGATGTTGAATACGCAAAGGTCTTATTTGTGTCCTTTAACTTCGTGACAAAAAAATTCCCTTACGGGAGTGTCCTGCGGCGTAACGTTCGAGGACCCATTGGAAATCGTGCATTGGCGGAAGAGTCCGCTTCCCGAGTTCCCGCCGGGTTCTCGCACGGTCGTCCGTGTTCTGTGGCAACGCGCGGGGGTAAGGCACGTATTATGAACGTACTACTCGACGTGGCGCGGCACGGTGCGGTGTGTGAATAGCGAGCACGTGCATTTCCCACAGAAAAGCAATGGGGGCTACGCGCCGCGGCGTCGCGGCCAGCTGGGAATACCGGGGTTCGGCACCGCTCGCCTCGCTCTTTCGGGATACGCACCGGCGACAGCCACCTTCGAAGACATGTATCGACAATCTTGTTCACTTCAAATAAATTATAACTTGTATTGGGGCTACGATGAATTTGAAGATGTTTGGTAAACTTATCGCTAGACGTTATTACACAAACGAAGAGAATTATTTTATTATTTTAGAATTGATTAAATGGCTTATATTTAAAAACGATCTTTATAAAGACATTTACGAGTATTTTTTTTAAAATGTATATAAAGGTCTATTATATTCTCTTTTATTATATGTATGTTTGCGTATATTTATAATAGAGATAAAAGATTATTTATTAAATTATGAAAAATCAATCGATATTCCGTTATTTCACCCTCACGTGTTTCAGAAATATTATAAAATAAGTTTCCAACGCATTCGAATGTATAGTAACACTTTTGTTTGAATTTAGAGGATAATCACGGAGATTTTGTTTTCCTCAAAAATCTTAAATTCTTATTGTGCAACTATCACTAGCGTAAATTTATTTGCACGGGGCGATACCGAGTAGGAAATATGACCTTCTTAAATTATTCAAGTATCGTGAATGATTCCAGCATGTGTTATTACTACGTCGCAGAGATTATGAAATAAAGATCCGTTGCAATACGCCAAACACAGACTATATCGATTGGCATGAATCTATTCGTTCCTAGCGGGAATCGATTGCACGAGTATGATCTTGACTTGGCGAATGGTAACCACTTTTCTGTCGCAAATGCAAAAGTTCACACTGCCATTTAAACCGAATTAACTCTTGCCAGTATGATTGACGACGTATTATCGTCCATTGCGCATTATATCGTTGTAAGCTTGATCGTTTCAAATGAGCTGAGATGCTATATTAACTATTAGAGTCTGCAAGTTATTACGTTACTTAATATTGGACAGACTAATTGACAGCTTTTTCATTTTATACGCGATTAAATGCATCGATGTGTATGAAGTCGAACATATGCCGTTCTTATTCATTATTATTTCCAATGTTTTGACCCCTTCTTTTTGTGTATTATGTAAGAGACTTAGAGATATATTTTCTTACGTAAAAGACACATGGAAAAGATATCAATTTTTGACTCGTGCCAAAAATTTATTTTACATCTCATAAAGGAAGTGTCTGTTTTTCTGTGGAATTCTACGATTTATAAGAATATAACGCATATCTGAAGTTATTATATTTCAAATTCGGTATTTGTATTATTATGGCTGTGATTTTTGTTTATCAAGTTAAATTTTGGCTGGGAAAATTTGATAAATGAAAATCTAATATTTATCTTCAATATTAAGACGATTAGCTTTGGTATGATGTACATTCTTTCTCTTTTTACTATAATTATGCACACGTTAAGTTTATATATAATTGAAATGACCGCATTTAATGCTATTAACGGTTCCAAAAAGGATTCAAATAGAGTTGAATCGCGTACGCTTGCGTCACACTTTGCCACTTGTCTGTGATACGCCAACTCCGCAGTTTCTCTAACGCACAGTTATTTCTATAACGATCACGACGAGCATCACCGCGCGCCGCGATTCTCCAAAAAGATAATTTTATCTCACGGAGGGTTAAGATGAGTCACGCTCTCTGTTTTCAGTGCGCCAATAAGTCGCGCGTTCGCATCTACCTCGTGAAGGCTGATCGTCGAGTGAGCTCTTTCTTCCTCCCGGGGAGATCGGCGGGGGGGGGGGGACGCATGCCACCCCAGAACGGAAGGGGTGATTCGCCACTTCGTGTCGCGGCGATGGTAGCAGCTGCCTCCGCTACGGCCACCGCCACTGCCAGCGTGGTGGCCATGCAGGACCGCCAGGACATCCCCTCGCAATTCAATCAGGTAAATGTTTGGCTAGCTCTCACGATGTTATCAATAGTGCGCGGCCAGGGGGATTTCTGATTCATACGTTATATAGACCGCTATTGTAATATTACTATCCGGAGTAGTATAAATAAGGCGATGCAAATTGGTAAAATGATACGATTCCTGTTAGTATCTTTTACTGTTATTTTTTTCCGCCGTTATAGTAAAAAATCGAAGAATGAATAATGAGAATATCAGAAGAGGAAAAATTCGCGTTATTTGATGATTTACGATTTGGAAGAATAAGACGACGCGATAATTTTGTTATTATAAATAATATTCTTATCAATAAATTAACAATCAATTTATAATTACGTTTTTATAATGCGAAAAATATAGTTTACAAATTATCAATTTTATTATTGCATTGCATCGATTAATTAGCGTTAGTTTACGATTTTTTCAATTTCATTGTTTCATTTTGAGAGTGATGATATCATTTTTTAAAGAAATAAATTTTTGATCATAATAGTTAATGTGTTAAATTACTGAACGATGAACGATTACTTGAAAATGTGAATCTCTTATAATTCCGTAACAAAATGTATCTCAAAACTCACGTGCCATACGATATTTGGTGTCTTTCGTAAATTATGTACTGCTTTAGAACTCTATGAACTTTTAAATAAAGGTTCATGTCAATTGTTATTATTAGATGCAGAGCCAACATGGAATACCCCACCAAACGTACAATGCGGGGTACGGCCAAAGAGGACCAATGGCAGGAATGGGGCCAGTCGGGATGAACAACTTTAATGGCATGGGCACGATGAGCCCTATGCACACTATGAATTCCATGAATTCGATGAACAGTATGAATGGCATGAACTCGATGAATCCCATGACAATGGGAGCAATGAACGGTATGAACGGTATGAGCGGTATGAATGCTATGAGCGGAATGACACCCATGAACTCCATGAGTAACATGGGTAATGTAGCCATGAACAACATGATGGGACCCAACAATATGCAAATGAACAAGATGCAGGTATTTATCTAAACGCCCAACGTTCTAAATGTACTTAGCTGCGTCTCTCAGTTTTGCCGTGATTCGCCAAGAGATAAATTGTTATTGAAATTTATTTGTTCTGTGTGTAAATATGTTATACCAATCTTTTTATATTATGATTATTTTTAGCTTGTCACAGTAGTGTGTATCTCGGCTAACGGAAGGCGCATTTCTGTTCTTCCTGATAGTAATATCGTATCTTTGTACTTCTAGGCTCAGCCGCATCAAGGTTATCCACGGAGATTAGCGCCTTATCCGAATCCAGCTATGCATATGGCGCAAAAGCGACAGCAGGTTCCGTATCAGGTTCCTGCTGCTCAGAATCCAGTAGCTATGCAGCAGAGTTTCAACGGCATGACAACGGCCCCGAACTATCCGAATACCTATCCTACCGGAGCGAGGCCAAATTTTCAACAACAGTATCAATCTATGCAAAGCATGAATCCCACGGCGGCTGGTTTCGGACCTAATACAATGATACGAGGAACAAATATGAGGCAAACAGCGCCGACTTACAATACCCCGTCTCAAGCCGTTACGGCCGCTGCAAGCCAATACGGCTATGGTAGTAACGGTGTTCCTGGGGTCTGCATGGTTCCACCTACTTCGGTTAGTAACCAGTTCGTCGGTCATCAGCCGAACGCGGGATACGGTGGCGGTAACGCGTCGTACGGCGCGTCTGCCGTGGTGACCAGTCAGTACCAACAAGACGTGGTGTCAATGAGATCGACGAATGGAGGCAACGTGAATTATCAGCACAGTCCCATTCCCGGTAATCCGACGCCTCCATTGACACCCGCCACTAGCATGCCGCCTTACATCAGTCCGAATCCAGACATCAAGCCTAATTTCAACGAGATAAAATCACCCGTTAACATTCAGAGTGAGTGAGATTTTAGGCTTTGATCTTATGCTTTAACGTAAATTACAACTGGTGGTGTCTTGAGTTCAGAAATTATATTACAGGGAGATCAAATCAGATGCACAATATATCTATTTTTCTAGTTTCAAATTACAAAATAATGTCTATTATATATAAAATTGAAAAATTTAATACGTACGGCATATAGATGTTTTTTTTTAAATATTTATTTGCGAAATATAACGCTTTTACATTATATACAAATTCTTTACAACTGCTATATTGAGATTTTGCTATTTGTTTCAGATGATGAATTGAGACTAACATTCCCCGTAAGAGACGGCATAATTCTTCCACCTTTCCGCCTAGAGCATAACTTGGCTGTTAGCAATCATGTATTTCAACTGAAGTCCACAGTGCATCAAACGCTAGTGTGGCGATCAGATTTGGAGCTACAGCTTAAGTGTTTCCACCACGAAGATAGACAAATGAACACGAATTGGCCGGCGAGTGTGCAAGTCTCCGTTAACGCAACTCCCCTCGTGATCGACCGTGGAGACAACAAAGCTTCCCATAAGCCTCTTTACTTGAAGGACGTCTGTCAAGCAGGAAGGAACACAATACAGATTACCGTATCTGCATGTTGTTGTGTAAGTTCGAGGATATCAATAATTAAACGATAGCGTTTACGTAATTCGAAGATAAGATGTTCTTTGCATTGTAAATTGTACAATTGTTTAAGAACGAGTATTCATTTCATGTAGATAGATTTTACATATTTTACGTATCGAGTTTATATACGTAAGATGTACGTGGGTGGTTCAAGTCAAACCGGGACTTTTTTATTCTTATGTTCATGAGAATAAAAGTCCCGATTTTGACTTGAACCCCTCACGTACATCTATTTATTAATTATAAACTTAAAATCACTTTCCTTTTTTCCTCTCGCTTATTTAAGTTATAATTACGTTCTTTGTGGAGGATACATATTATGATATTATAATATATTACAGTCGCATCTGTTCGTCCTTCAATTGGTTCATCGACCTAGTGTGCGAAGTGTACTTCATGGATTACTACGTAAGAGGCTGTTGACGGCAGAGCACTGTATAACAAAAATCAAAAGGAACTTCAGTAATACCATGTCAAATAATAGCATGCAATCGGAAAAAGATGTAGTGGAACAAACAGCACTAAAGGTAAAGCTTACAAAAGTATTGTAATACTTTAAAATTCTGTAGCTCTGCAATATCGATAATTTTAAATCATTCGCATCTCATGTACAGGTACTCTTAAAATGTCCTATTACCCATAAACGCATTACACTGCCAGCTAGAGGACATGAGTGCAAGCATATACAGTGTTTCGATTTAGAATCATATTTGCAAATGAATTGCGAACGAGGTAACTGGAGGTGTCCAGTATGTTCGTAAGTATAACTAAATCATCAATCTTCATTTTGATGCATTTATTGAAATTAAAAAAATGAAACAAAAATGTCGCATATTTTACAGAAAATCTGCACAGCTGGAAGGCCTAGAGGTTGATCAATATATGTGGGGTATTTTGAATACATTAAATACCACGGAAGTTGATGAAGTGACGATAGATTCGCTCGCTAACTGGAAACCTGCAAAGAATTTAACTGGTATTAAATCCGAAGAAGAAAACGATTGTAAGAGAACAACCAAGGCCATGTCGCCAGGCAGTATGAATATGCCAACTATGAACAATTGGGATATGAATCAAGCTATGAGTCCTTATATACCGCCCGATATGAACAGTATTGTGAGCGGTTCGATGATGAACAACACATCTTCCACGTATCCGAATAATAGCATAAACCATCGGAATACGTCTGGTGGAACCTACGAAATAAATTCTGGGACGAATACTATCGGCAATAATGATTATGTCAGTGGGACGGGTCCGCTTTCGCATTTAAACGAATCCGTTAATTCTTTAGATCCTCTCAATGCCATGGAGAAATCACTTAATGACCAGGTATTACCGTGATTTAGTGTCGATTATGCTTGAATAATAGTTATTTAGAAATATGTAAAAATGGTGGCGAAATATTAATCATCCGCTGGCAATGTTAGACTTTTAAGACACATTTTTTTATTGTGAATTATAAAAGAATGGATAAACACACGATGGGATTTGGTATCCCTTCCTTAAAAATTTAATAATATTGAGATTATTTGTATACAAAAATGCAAATTGTTTGTTCCGCTTCGAGATTACAAGAAAACGATGTGCCTATGACCTTCAGTGACCTAAGTTGAAAACCGCCCTAATATTTTATGCAAATAAAAATTTATATTTTTTTATATTTCTTGACGCATATTTTAATGAATATATATAAAGATTTTATTTTTTAAATAGATTTTTTAGTTTCATTTTTTTATATCATTTTTTTCACTGTCATTACAAGACTCAACATTTATGGAGATATTTAAAATACATAATGCAGAAAATACTCAAAATTGAAGAAGGAGCGTCTTTATAAAAACTTGATAAATTAGAAAAAAGACGTTTATTTTGTTATTAATCAAATGATAGGAAAATTTATGTACCTTAATTTCACTGTGCTTTAATTTCATAATTCAAAAAATACTTCAAATTGAAGAAGAAACTCCTGAAAACAAATTTGATAAATTAGAAGAAAGGTGTTCATTAGTCAAATGATAGGAAAATTATGTACTGCTGTGTCTTATGTGGCAAATCTGTAGCGAGGAGCATCGTATACATCATACAGATTGAGCCATATAGTATTTTTGATATTTTTTACTCTATCACGACCGCTCACTGAGCGCTTAGTGACCTCTTGTATCTGTTTGGTCTATATTTTTAGTTCTAACGGAATATGTCAATAAAATGCAAGTGCTCACTGAGCGCTCATTGAGCGGTTGTAATATTAAATGCACCCAATTATTGCTTTGTTTACCATTCCGAGTCTTCGCTCAGCGTTTGTATACACGTCATTTGCAGATCGATATAAATCTTTCTTTTGAAGCTTTTAATTTTAGTTTCATAAACTCAGTATTGTTTGTGTACGTAATGCGCTGAGTGCTGCACTATCGTTTGGTCCATACGAGCTATAACACTTTTTTATTAACGAAACGTCAGGTGACAGTTCTACGAGTTGAAAAAATGTAAGTTTTTAACTTTTTTCACGATTTAGTCTATTGCAGCACTCCTAAATTTTGCGTCTATTTTAAACCTGTAAAAGGATTTTTGATTCCGTTCAGTAAATTCGGAGATTTATATCGATCTGCAAAATCCCGACAATTTGGCCACTCCAGCATCCCCTTAAGTCTGTAAAAAAGGGAGATAGTATCTTCTATTATAATAAAAATTTATTCTTAAAGATTTCAAAAGTATACAAGATTTTTTTAGATTTTTATATAGTTTTGAATAATAAAAACAATTCGCTGTAGACCTCAATATTTATCCCATTTAGTGGACCAAGATTAAAAATTTCACATTGCCGGTGGAAGTTAAATGTAACAAATATTACAGTCGACAAATGTTAAATCTGATGTTGTTATGCATCACAGATGCCTCATACTCCTCATACGCCACACACTCCGCAATCTACTCCTCACACGCCGGCTGGTGGTGCCAGTGGACCACCGAGCGTTCCACCCGCGTCGCAAGAATCCACAGGAAACCACAACACCTCCGGTACAAGTACAACCATAAATAATGACACCGCTACAGACATACCGTCGGACTTAAATTTCGATCCTGCTGCAGTTATAGACGGAGAAGGTACCGGCCAAGAGGCATTAAATGTAAGTACTTTGCATTGTGTCAAATTACCACTTCATATCTTTGCAAACCGAAATATTTTTTAAATCGAAATCGCGTTTTACAAGTTTGTTCATAATATATTATTTACTATTGTTTATATTGTTTATTTATAGCTTTTGCCAGACAATGTAGATGCAATGGAACTTCTGTCGTATCTCGATCCACCGGACCTAAACACTCCACCTAGTAGCGGCGCTAGCAGTGGTAATCCTTCCTCTAACGACGATATATTGGCACTCTTTGAATAAGAAAAAAATAAGATAGAAAAGGCGAGTGACTCTCTGATTCGTAAAGATGTAATCAAACTGTGACCCTTCTACTTTGTAATGAAGTGATAAACGAGAGAATATCTTACTGCAAATGTTCTTTTGATTACAGTATACTTTCGTGCAAATTTCTTAGAATCCTGTGGAATGAATGAAATTGAACAAGACATTCAATTTTTATCCCTGATAAGAGAATAAATTCGGAAGTTTACTGTATATGAGCTCTTGCGGTAAAAAAAATTGAATTTTATTGGGGTCAACTGTGGGTGCTCTCACCTAATCAATGGTACAAATAATCTTAATTATAATTATAATATTCCTATTAAAATTAGAGTTAAAAGGCTAGGGTTAAAGAAATGATTTTTTAACGATAATACGGCAAACACCATATTATTTGTAAAGATGTTATTGCATGGACAGCATTATCGATATTGTATATATTATTGAAAGATATGTTTTTGAGAATAGAAAAAAAGAGAATGTGTTAAACGACATGCTAGGCAAATATTTCAGAAACGATTTTAAAAGAGCGTAACTATTTAAATATAAATGGTATTGTAATAGATATTCAACTGTTATCATAAATAATGGTATTAGAGTCAATAGAAGATATCTATTAAAAAAATTATTATTAGTTTGTTTTGGATCTGTCTCATAAGAATTTTTATATATTTATGTATGTGTTTATTTCATTAAAATGAATTATACTAATCGATGAAACTTTGTTTTGTTGAATCATTTATGAACATTTGCTCGAAAGAAAAATGCTGTGTTAATTTATATATATCGTTTCAGAATATTTCAGAATGTTGATGCAATAATGTCTTTATACTCGAAAATCGGTCTATTTGCATTCAAGACTATGATAGACCTATGTTGCAACAGAAAAATACTTGTACAGACCTACTTTTGTAAATAAATTTTAATCGAGGTAAGAGTAAGATATTCATCGATTGGGAATTTCCCGCCTATTGATGAATATTGTGCATATAGTGTTCCTTTCTTTTAGATTGTAGCACAACAGATGAAAATGAATAAACTAGGGGATATCGGGCTTCACACTGGAAATTTAATAAGAACATGTGATGTATCTCTTGAGATAGAAATTGTGTAGATGTGAAATAAAAAAAATATTTAAAAATATTGATTTAAATAATATTTTTAAAAGTTTAATAATTTCATCGTTTTCAGGAGATATTTTCGCTCCATGCAAGGATATCTTTATATGTACATATGTTTTGACTGTTGTAAATAAGTGACAAAGATAAAAAATGCATATGCATATATATTTATTTCAGAAACTTTAATACTTTAAATATTATCTTTTAATCATTTTCAAAATTTCTCTTTTGCCAATTTTATTTTAGATAAAATTTATGATATATATTTATACATATGTTTGTGTATACATATATAAATAACAAACATATATATATATGTCATTTTCTCTATATATATATATATATATATAGCAAATGGCAAATTTTTTTTCTTTTGATGTTCACAATCTCTGAAGATACATCATAATATTTACACATATAGAATTTATTTTCACATTTTGATATATGTCAATATATGCGTATTTTTCAACTTGCTATAAATAACCAAATTGTTGTGTAATACATACTTTTGAATTATTATTATTTTGAATTGATAAGTTTCTGTACATTATAATTAAACTTTTTAGTACATGATATTCAATAAACTAGTTTCCAGAAAAATGTCTGTTGAGTAATAAATAATAAAGATATAAATTATGCATAAAATTAATAGCAATATTTACGCAAGGCCTTAAGGAAACACTGTATAGTCCGTATATAATCAAATTTTGTATAAGGAGGAAAAATCAAAATTTTTTTGTGAGAAAATTGTATATATTGCGGAATAATTGTACACGCAGGCTTATTATATACGGAAAAAATTATATACTCGAACTTATTATTTACACAATAGTTATGTTCGCAACGATTCAGCGTGCGAAAATAAATTCTGTATATCCTCTTGCACAATCTAGCGGTAAACTGATTTATCGTTTCCTAAGAATGTAAATCAGATATCCGTACGTAAAAAAGATACTGCCAGAGTGATACCGCCCAAGACCCCCCCATGCTTGTGTAGTGGTTATAAACATTTGTATCTTTTGTGATTAAAAGAGAAAATATACTTGAAGCGACTCGTGTAGATTATACAGATTTTATATAAAAATCGTGTGCGTATATATGTACATATACACACATACACACACCAGTGTGCAACGCTAGCGCACAGCGAATGATTATAGACACAGTCAAGTTTTTATGCATATAACTACTATAATTATTGAGATTTAGATTTTAATATTACTTGTATTAAGCGCGACTATTGTATATTATTTGTATATATGGTAAATAGAATAATAATTTAAGAAAAGTGGCAGAGTGAAGAAGTGGCATGAGAAACTTATTGGCCAGTTATAATAGTAAAATGATTATCCTAATTATTTCTCAGAACCAAAACTCACATGAGATGTATGAGGATACTTTAAACTAGAGAATGTCACATGTAAATGGCTGATGAACGACGATAACAAGTACAGTCAAATATTGTACTGTTATTTCTCTAATAGAATTATTACTTAATTATTAAAAAAAACATAATTACCTAAAGAGAGAGAGAAGTTTATTCAAACTGTAAGCTTTACTTAGGATTGCCAAGAAGTAGTATGCGCAACCCTGTTGCGATTGTACATAGGCAATGTTTACCTATACCTATAGCTAATAATATCCCTAAATATTATATACGATACACCGTCTTAGTTTATGAGAGTTCTAGAGATTTATAGGCATTTCATGAAAAAACTACATCTAAAAAACATTAAAAAACCTCATCTGTGTTACAGAAGGTGATAATAAATTAAATTTAATGACAAAATTTCTCAGTTATATTTCTACAATAATTTATACATAATTTGGAAAACATCTAAATGTTACCGTCAAGAAAGAGTACGCAATATTGTATTATTAGAAGACAATTTTTATGTCTTTTTTTTTTTAGCAAATCGACAGCTAATGCCATTTGCCTTTTTGTATGAATTTTCATTGCAATAGGAGATAATTTATTATTATCTGACGAGACGTCTACAAATCTCTGTGGCTTTAAGATTATAATACCTATTTATCTATCATTAGGAGGCCTATAATTTGATTTTACAATGTTCTACGAACAAAACAGATAGTTCGCGACTGCGGATAACGAATGTCGTCTTGTCCAAGGCCTAGAAAAGTTATGAAACAAGATATTTTCATGTAACTGTATGTCGACTCATGGTTTATTGGCTGCGCCTCTAAACTCTATTAGTGAATAATATATGGAATATTGATAAGTTCACATGATTACATATTGATGATGTATTATAAATTCATTCATATATACGCGCTACTGCAGAATTTTTTATCAAATTATATCAGAGAATTCACATTTCGACTTGCATGGTGCTTTTAATAAATTAGATGTTTGCTCATCAAATACATCATGAGTGTTGACATCGGTCCATGTCGCAGGATCTGTCCGTTTTGGATGCGCTTCTTGTACTACAAGCGAGATATGAAATATATTCAGACTTGGGAGCAAACTAGAAGGAAGAAGCTAAATAACTAAATGTAAAGCTGCAACTTGATGAACAGACCTGCAGTTGTGTTCTTCACAACGCAGAAGTGCGCATTATAAAATGAAAAAAAAGAAACATATTGATATCATTGATTACATCATATGAAAAATTTTAATAAAGACCAGTTTTTAAACATGTACGACAGACACAACATTGTTTCTTGATAACGGTTAGACTCATTCAATAAAAAAGTCATAAAATATTAACGAAATCGTGAATCATTTATTCCCGATGCTCGGATAATTACCGAGAAATTATTACGAAACGATATGCAGGAAGCTGATAATGTCACAAGAAAATATTTGAAATAAGAGAATACACTAATTGACATTTAATTATAAGACCCGTAATAACATCTTTTTGTTTAGCCATTTTTTGGCTAGAAAGAATTTTGGATAGAAAGAAACCTGAAGTCGCCATGCCCGGGATTTAGCTGCAATCTTATTTTGAAACGCCTTAGTCCACAAAACATGGCTATTGAACTATGGCTACGTTTACACAGTGCGCTTAGTCCGCGACCTATACGATAGATATCTTTGATTAATATACAGGATAAACAAGGACGTCTATTATATAGGCCACGGCCTAAATGCACGGTGTAAACGTAGCCTATGTGTTCAATGTCCACGATACCGTTGGTAATTAATCATATTGTTTGTCGGTATATTATCATACTTATTTGTGTTCTTCTTTTGTGTAACAATATCATGCAACACTGCGCTATCTTTGGTTGTACCTCTTGGAGCAGCAAAAGCGCTCTTATTGGCTGCAACTCTTGGAGCAGCCGTAGCGCTCTCATTGGCTGCACATCTTGGAGCAGCTACTGCGCTCTCATTGGATGCATAGCCTTGGAGCAGCAAAAGCGCTCTTATTGGCTGCAACTCTTGGGGCATCCACTGCGCTCTCATTGGCTGCAACTTCAAGAGTATTCACTCCGCTCTCATTGGCTGCACCTCTTGGAGCAGTCACTGTGCTCTCATCGGTTACACATCTTGGAGAAGCCACAGCGTTCTCATTGGCTGCAACTTCAAGAGTATCCACTGCGATCTCATTAGCTGCTCCTCTTGAGGCATCCATTGCGCTCTCATTGCCTGCACATCTCGGAGCAGCCACTGCGCTCTCATCGGCTGCATCTCTTGGAGCAGCCATTGCGCTCTCATTGGCTGCAACTCTTGGGGGAGCCACTGCGCTCTCATTGGCTGCACCTCTTGGAGCAGCAACTGCACTCTTTTAACGACAATTGCACTTTTTTATCTGCACTTTTTTCGCGCCAACTGCACTTTTTTTGACAATTCCACTTTTATATCTGCACTTTTTTTTAGCAACAATTCCACTTTTTTTAAGTAACTATTGCACTTTTTTATCTGCACTTTTTTCTCCATAATTTCACTTTTTTATGTACTCTTTATTAGTAGCAATTGCACTTTTTTATTTGCACTTTTTTTTCGACAATTCCACTTGTTTTCGCGGCAACTACATTTTTCTCGACAATTTCACTTTTTGATCTGCACTTTTTTTTCGACAATTGCACTTTTCTAGCAATAGCACTTTCATCTGCACTTTTTTTCGACAATTTCTCTTTATTATCTGCACTTATCTAGCAATAATTGCATTACTTGCACTTTTTTCGTCTATTCCATTTTTATATCAGTACTTTTTGCGGTAACTGCACTTTTTAACGATGCAACTTTGGTTATGTTTACACCGTACGTTTAGTCCGTGGACTACACCCCAAATTCGCGAATGTGCGTAGCAGCCATCGTGCGAGTCCTTTGGTGCGGTGCGGTGAGACGTGTGAGCGGCAATGCCGAGCGCTAAGCAACGGCGCGCTTCCCCTCTTGCCTCTACTGCCGCCGCATCCATGGTTTGTTAAACTGGGGCGGGCTATACCTCGAGAGCGGTCGGAGCCGTTTCTATTCTTTCTATAGGCGCGCTCTCATTAGTACAATTTCAAACTTTAATATCTCGATTATTATTACGGATATCGCTAAACGGTAAAGGACTTTTATGTTTATTTCGATCCCATCTACCTTCCTGTGGGAGATTGGAAGAGTCGCGCTGAACACTCTGTATATACGCTCAATTGATAGAAAATACTTAAATTGTATAATAAAAGTGCTTTTATTTTTTTTTCTACGTGCCCTACGAGCGGAGATATCGCGACGCAAAGTCCAGATTTGTGAATTTTCACCTTATTTTTAAGAAATGTCGTCATTATTGTCATCGTCGACCGAGAGAAATGTCCATCTCGTTTTTTCGATAATAGATGGCTTTTGACTTAACCTAGCGATGGCAGCATTGCACATTCGAACGTGATCAACCACACATGACGGCTGTGATAATCAGCGATGGCAACATTGGGCGAGTTCAAGACTGCAAAGCGGCTAGGCATGCTTATCGAGCGATTGAATATGATTGGTTGGATCTATAAGTAATAACCAATTACGTTCATTTGCTCGGTGAGCAGGCTAGCCGCTTTGTCAACTTGAACGCGCCCATTGTCACATATGTACGATGTGACGCACGCGCGGTGCAAAAATACGATGTGACATGCACGAGGCGCATTAATTAATTAAAATTAAAATGAAATATCGAGATTGTCATTGAAGATCTAGGTATTTACCGCGTCGAGAAAAAGGGTGTCTAGATGTTCAAGAATTAAGCGTCTAGATGTTCGCCGTCGAGGAAGTGGGTGTCTAGACAAATGTGAAAAGACTAATTAATATTGATTTGTGCAAAGAACATAAATATTTAAAAAAAGAGTAAAAAGTTCGTAAGTACCAATGCCTTTGCTAATCAAAATAATACAAATAATGATAATTATAATATTTAGAATATGGGCTTCATCTCTGATTTTGATGAAATTGGGCTCATTCAACGCGTTTTCACTTAAAATAAAATAGATGGCTCTAATTCAGATTGCGTGAACTAATTATGACCTAATTAATCTTTAAGTCCCTTTCGGTGTAAATGATTGGTGACTAGACTTACTTTGGATAACGATATAGGTCAGGTCGCTATCAGTCGTACGGTGTAAACGTCGAAAACCGGCATGACCCGCAACAGGTAGGGTCAGGTATCAGAGTGTTTACAGCGTGCGGCCTAAATAATATGACCTAAATAAAGTCGAATTTGGGGTCTAGTCCGCGGACTAAACGTACGGTGTAAACATAGCCAAAGTTGCATCGTTAAAAAGTGCAGTAAAAAAATTGCAATTGCATCGAAAAAAAATACATGATGTTCAGATGTTCGCCTTCGAGGAAGTGGGTGTCTAGGTGTTCGCCGTCTCTGACAAGCGATACGATGAGGTTATATTTGACTTCAGATAGCAAGAGGCAAATGTGGCATTAAGTATTAACCGTTAAACTATTCAGGTTAGAAAATTTGTCACATCGATGGAACAGAAGAACGCGTATGAATACGTAAATGAATCTAGAATAAATAAATATTTTCTGCCGCATTACACAAATTCTCTGCTGTAAGTATATATAAATTAATTTCTATATCTATCTATAATCTAGATAATAATAAAGAATGACTATTCAGGTTAGGAATTCAGATTAGGAAATCTGTCACATCGATGGCACAGAGGAACACGTAAGTGAGGTTAAAATAAAAAATAAATATTTTCTGCTTTATTAGACAAATTCTTTGCTGTAAAACACATTTTCCGCTGTAAGTTTTCTATATAATTATTTTTTATTTTTACATAGAATTTGTTTTGGTTAGATTATCTGGTAGTTTATTTCAATATTATCTTATGAAATAATTTATTATTTACTTCTCGTTTCTTTTGTAATAACAACTTTTATTGCAACATCCTTTTGTACGCAGGATTATAAAATTTAAGAAAGTGTCTGCAATGCAGTAGGAAGCATAAGAAGTGAAGTTTCACATTTTGAATTTTCCCGATTTAACGCAGTATCTGACGTATCTGACGATTGGTAGTTTGGTATCTCTTTGTTACATCATATCAGATAAGTTTTATATTCTCTATTAATTTATTCTCTCTATTCTTTATTATTATAAAAGAATTGATTCTTTTGTTTTATTTTCAGATTTATAGAAAGGAAATTTACAAAAGTGTATACAGTGCAGTAGGAAGTGGAGTCTCAGATTTTGAATCTTCTCAATTTAACGCAACTATCTGACGTGATTGGTTGCCTGGTATCTCATTGTTACAATTAATGTTGAAATCATCGAGCACACTTCTGGCTCGTGGATTTGTTAAACATATTTCTCTTCAATATCGTATCAGATGAGTTTTACATATTAATAATTTGTTCTCTCTATTCTTTATAATTACGAAAGAATTGATTCTTTGTGCTGTAATTTATTTTCAGATTTACTGAAAGGAAAGACTTGAAATTAAAAGATAATAATTTATTTATATGATAGTTATATCTCAATATCTTATGAAATAATTTATTATTAAAAACATACAATATAAAAATGAGTAAAGAATTCTTCTAATTCAAACAAAACAATAAGAAAAGAACAATCAAGATATTCTTGTAAAGTTATACAGACAGATTGGATATGTTAGAAACATATAATATAAAAATGAGTTAAAAGACTCTTATAATAATTCAAACATAAAATAATAAGTAAAGAACAATTAAGAATCTAAACATCTAAATATTCGATATACTTATAAATAAGAACTTAGAACTCAACAAATCAATCAAGAACTAACATAACTAAAAAATCAATTCTTTTATAATTATAATTTTGTAATGTCTAACAATTTAATGCAACTATCTGACGTGATTGATGACCTGGTATCCTTTATTTCTCTTCAATATCGTATCAGATGAGTTTTACAATTATTCGTTTATAAATTAAGAATCAGTTTTTTTTTTAAATAATAAAAAATATTAAATTTAACAATTTTGATATTTTTTATTTAATAACTCGTTATTTATTTCTCTTACAATTTTGTCTCTTACAATGTATCTTACAATTTTCAAAAAAATAATGAAGAATTACATACATGTGATAAAAAAAATAATGAAGAATTACATACATGTGATAAAAAGTATCACATAAAAATTTTATACAGTTCTTTTCCTCTATATTAGTTACATGGTCGTAAACATATCATAATCGTTGCGAGTAATCCAGAGCCGTCCAAGGTTAGTGTTTTTTTGGCTTTAAATCGAAATGTGTTAAACAAGGATATAGATGCATTATATGTACATCATGCGTAAAACGGAATGCATCCTAGGATTCTAGTTGGAACATGGAGCATGTGACACGAACTTATTGTACAATTAGATCTGTTTTCATAGCTGAACTAGTGTATACTTTTGGAAATTAAAATGAGATACATATGTTTGATATTTGGCGAAAGAGAGAAAGAGAGTTCTAGTGTAGGAATAAAAAGATCATATGAGAGCAAAGTGAATGGTTATATACAGGGTGTCTCAAAAAAACGGATCGAAACACAATGGGGACGTAGATTGGATCAAGGGGAACAAAACAGTTTTGTACCATTTTGCAGTTGACACAATATTTAACGAGATATTAACGTTTAAAGATAGGCGAATACAAGCGTTCGACCAGCCTACTGCTCATGTACTGCTGCCGGCAGGACGGCCTACCATCCCCACCGATCGCATGACGCGCTGGCCGGGCGGCGCGGGCGGGCCGCGAGGTGCGGGGATGGCCTAGCAAGCGAGCCACTCAGAACGGCGCGCATGGGGAGGAGAAGGATAGCGCTTGAGCAGTAGGCTGGTCGGACGCTTGTATTCGCCTATCTTTAAACGTTAATATCTCGTTAAATATTGCGTCAACTGCAAAATGGTACAAAACTGTTTTGTTCCCCTTGATCTAATCTACGTCCCCATTGTGTTTCGATCCGTTTTTTTGAGACACCCTGTATATGTTATTAGATGCACCCACTCTCTTCCTGAGGCTGAAAATTTTTCTGCAAACATGAACTACATAGAAGAAAATATTTTAACATTCTGCACATTTTTTAGCAATGTAAAATATAATAAACCAATGTATCTAAACATCATTCTAGATAAAGATGATACTTTTTTTCATCTAAAATGCAGATAAAGATAATTAATATTTTTATTAGATAATCTAAATAAACAAAGATAAGATGGTATTAAAATTTCATCTAGATGATCATCTAGATAATTTTATCCAGATAAAATCAAACACTGGTTATATGGTAGTTATCTCAATATTATCTTATGAAATAATTTATTATTTATCAGGTTTTGCTAATAGAATTTAAAAGTAATCAATTTATGATCAAGTTTGATCATAATTGTTTGCGGTTAAGGAGTTATAAACGATCGTTTCCTATTCGCCTGCAAAAATTCGACTTTTTCGACGATTTTATACGGTTAATTCTTTAATTTTTTGTGGTAACACTTAAATTGAGCAAGGCTATTTTGTCATAATGTTTTGAAGAAGAATTAAATAACTACTTTAGTTGGAAGAGGAAATGTCTTTGAATGAATTGTGATATATGTAATAATTTCATTTAAGAGGAATTTAAACCATTTAGATTGCAATAGGAAAATTCTTCAATAGGATATACATATACTTATAATGAAACCTTAGGATTACTACGTATGCTTAGGTTTCATTATATAAAAATTAAAGATAGTACCATTTGGATTAAGTAAATAATAAATAGTATCATTTGGATTTTACTTTTTATTTTGATAGTAGAATTTAACTTGGAGCCTCAGATATTGATATCAAATCGTTTGTATAATGCATATTATTAGATTAATATTCATTATTTATTTATTTTGGCATGGTATAAAGAAGTGGGATTTAACTTGGAGACAGTTCTTGATATCAAATCTTTTATAGGAATGATACATATCATTAAAGTTAATATTTATTTAATTTGGTATCCGAATTACGTAGAATTTAACTTGGCGCCAATTTTGTTGATATCAAATCTTTTATACGAATGATACATACCATTAGATTGTACTAAACAGCAAACACCATTAGTCAGTTCCACGGCCAGTTTAATAATTGGCGTTGGTGAAACCGGCTCAAATTCTTTACGAAAAGCCTGCACTCTTAGCGCTTTTTTTTACCTTTTTTTAAAAAGGTAAGTTTGTATAACTATAACAAGTTATTGATTACTTGTTCTTTGGGAGGAATAAGAAGTTAGTAAAATTTAAATTGGCGCCAGTTGTTGATATCAAATCTTTTATATAAATGATATATCACTAGATTTAGTAAAATTTGTGTTTCAGCAACTCGATTAATTCTAATCGGTGATTAACTGTCAAAGTAAGTGGTCAATTCTATTAAACAGCAAATGCGATTAGTCATCAGTTCCACGGCTGATTAAGTAATTGGCGTTGGTGAAACTGGCCCAAATGATAGAATTTAACTTAGCATCAATTATTGATATCAAATCTATATAGTGTATATATATATATATATATCATATACACCAAGTGTATATATGTATACTGAAGAAGGTTTACTTTGTGAAGCCTAAACGTATACTTTATACTTTATATTGTTACTTATAGAGATATGTTAAATTTACACTAAAAATTTAAACAAAACACCTTGTTTTGCTCGTTATTTGGTTGTTGATTTTGAATTAATATCAATTCATTAAGTTTTTTATTCATATAACTTTAATTTAATTTTCTTTGGATTGCACAATGTTACCTGTATCATCTTTTCTCTATTCGTGATAGAATTCATTGGTGGCTCGGTTAACAGAATTTTACATTCTTTAGGATTAATATCCATTTTCTCTTTGCCGAAGGTGTAATCCCACACGTGACACATGTCTTTTCAGTTTCTGTTATAAACATTAATTATATTACGAGATATATCAAATAAAATATCTGATGTGAGATATAAACATGCCTAACAATTCCATTTTGCATTGGATAACTTATCTTTAACATAGAACGAAGTTTACTTGCTTCATCGCCAACCATTAAATCCTGAGAAACAATAATGTATGACTATCAAACGTCTGCGTGCATCACCAAGATATATTATGTTGATTTTATTATGATGCGCGATATCACTATTTTATTATATAGTAAATATATTTGTAGTATGAAAGTTCTAAATATTTGAACACTAGCTAGGTCCAAAAAGTGAACAACAAAACTGTTTTTATTACATGTGATAGAAAGAAAATCAAAGTAATTCCTGATACATGATATTTGGTATTAGATTAGAATAGATATCAGATAAATATTTATGAGATCGTCCTTTTATATACTAAGAATATATAGTTGGCATAGTAACAATATGTTACTTCCGTGAGACTCAGATTATGGAATTTGTATCAGGAAAGTATTCTGTGTTAAATCAGTTTCCAAATGTGTATACCTAAGCACTTTGGTAAAAGTTTGCCGGATTATATGTGATACTATTTCCACACCTACAGTCGAAAAAAATTCTTCACTGTAAAGGATGTATATAGCATCAAAAAATACAATAAATTTACAGGCATGTTAAGCACATTCTACGAGAGCAAATGTAAGTACACAAATATATTAGATAATTATACGAAGAGTATAGCATGTACATAAGTATCAGCATAATTGCAAGTAAATGACATTATTCTAATAAACATATTAGTAGAGATACATCTTCTAGCTTTGTCAAAACAGACATATTTATGTCGATAAAAAATTTGTAAGATCTCTCACAAGAAAAACATTGTATCCAATACAATGAACACATTTATTAAGTACAATACAAAATCACTCACTTAACGATAATATTATAACTCCAAGAAATCGTTAATAAATTCATTGAATAATTAAATGAATAATGTTTGCAATTGGCCAAATTGCATGGGCCTATATATGTATGGCTACGTTTACACCGTGCGCTTAATTCGCGACTACGCTAGATGTCTTTGTTTAACTTACAGGATAAACAAGGACATCTATTGTATAGGCCGCGGACTAAGCATACGGTGTAAACGTAGCCTATGAGCGTAAGACGTCATATTGACTTTATGGCTACGAAGTTCCATTTTGTGATTCCTCTATAGCAGGCGGCGCTACTAACGCTGGCATACGTTTTATGATTTTATGAATGGAATTTACAGACCCTGGGTTGCATCTAAGGCTACGGTTACACCGTATATTTAGACCGCGGCCTATACAATAGATATCCTTGTTTATCCTATAAGTTACACAAAGACACCTATCGTATAGGTCGCGGACTAAGTGCACGGTGTAAACGTAGCCATTGGCACCGGGGTAAGGCCGCTCCTCTTTCATTTCCCTTGCAAAGGAATTTGCCTCATTCTTAGCTAAGAGAGGATGCACTGAATTAGACACGTGCTTCAAAACGATCGCATACTCATGCATATTTCCGGCAGTTTTTCCGATGCAGCTTTTCATTGCAGTTTGTTAAGTGCGGGTACGCCAGCGCAAACTTCCCAGCCCACATATTCCCGTCTATAATCGGACGACCAATAATCAGAGCTGGTCAAGGTACGAGGGTCGTCTGAAAAGTTTTGAGCCTAACATAGAAACAAGTAATTTTTCGGTCAAATTCAGTTTTATTTTTCCACATAGTCTCCTTTTAAGTCGATACATTTTTTCCAGCGATGCTCCCACTTCTTTAATCCATTCAAATAATACTGAGCGTCTTGCTTTGCAAAATAGGCGTCTACGGATACGATGACTTCGTTCGATGAAAATTTCTGTCCTCCGAGCCAAACTTTGAGCCTAGGAAACAGAAAAAAGTCGCTGGGGGCCAGATCTGGTGAATACGGTGGATGGTCAATTAATTCGAACTGCAATTCGTGAATTTTTATCATGGCGACTGCTGATATTCGATTTTTTCCATTTTTACAAAAACATTGACATTGACTGGCACAAATGACTGTCATACGACAACTAAGCGCCGAAAGTAGCTACAATTTTCGCAGGTATCTTTCAAAGTATGTACGATTATAGTACCAAAATTGTTTTGACGAGTAATGCCATTTTCATGTTAAGGCTCAAAACTTTTCAGACGACCTATGTATGTACGTTTGTTGCTTCAGGCTCGTGAGAGCTTGTATGTAAGGACACGGAACCAGTAATTGCAATTTTATCTCGATACAAGTGCCCTAGTATCATAGTTGATGTTCGATTTACTGATACATTACCATTCTATTGATACTTGATCGTTTAATTTATCATAAAGTTAACGTACGTAAAGCAGATGATAAACAACAGTTACATTTATAAATGTAAAGCAAATCTCGATTTCGACTGTAATCAATTTTTGAAACTTTACGAAAGATGAGAAGTATATATTTACGAGAAGCTCTAAGAGATGTAATTTGTTGTGTATTGTTTAAGTTGTATGTAAAGTCTATGATATATTCTAAGCTTTAAATTGCTTGAGCGTGTTTATTAGTATTTAGACAATTAATAAAAACAATTGTATTTTCAGCAAAAATATTGCGTTCGTGTAAGTCTATTGTATAGTATTACATCGTGTGTGCTCTCCATGCCCCCTAGCGCTTAAGTCTAACTAAAAATAATCTATGTGCTTGTCCACTGATGTAAATAAAACAGTTTGAGAGGCTAATGACGTTTACTAACCGAAAGGGAATATGTATTTGAAATGTAAGATGAACATTATTCATTTAATTATTCAATGAATTTATTAACGATTTCTTGGAGCTATAATATTATCGTTAAGTGAGTGTTTTTATATTGTACTTAATAAATTTGTTCATCGTATTGGATACAATGTTTTTCTTGCGAGAGATCTTACAAATTTTTTATCAAGCAGAAAACAAAAAATCCAAAATCGAGATATAAGATGTCATTAAGAAATGTTTTTGAGACGTCTTTAAAACTCTTTAAGACATCTTATATTTTGTTTTCGAGTATATATGTTGTCTGCGATCGTATAGAATTATTACAGATTGCGATCGTTCAATTTGTGATCGTTCAAATGGCCACCGATTGAAATTAGACCCATTATGAAAATTTCCACATGACAAGTTTCAAAAAATTGTACAGGACACATTTTTTAGTGAGAGTTATTATCACGTAAAATTATTCTAATTATATTAAAATCATTCGGCTTTTGGCCCAAGGAAAGATAGATAAAAGACGTAAACCGCACAATGCATGCTTTTTACCGTTTGACGAAACTCGTTTGATTCTCGTTTCATTCCCTCTCCGACTCGTCGATCGTGGATTTCAAACTGATTGTGAGTGGAATCACGCACATAAGATCAATTTGTACTTGAGGGTATGGTAACGTTTGCTATGAGAAGGCTGTCTACAGAAGCTGCATAATGCCCCGCTTGAATTTTTACCAACGTCTCATGATATAATTGCAAGATGATAGCGAACTTGTGTGAGCCAAATATATCTTAAATAAATTTAACTATTTTTAAATTAGCATTTTTTTATAAAAGATGTTTTGTTTTTTCTATTTACTTTCTTAATACAATGTGTTTATTAAATAATTGCGCTGCTTTTGATCTATTAATGGCTACCATCAGGAAACACTATAATCGAGTGAGCGCTCAGCAATTGTCACTTGCGATTGGACTTTGAGCCATGATAAATCTAGAGAAATACACCAATAGCAGCAACTCACTGTTTCTTTTTCTGATTATATATCTTCTTTTTTCGTATCTAATCTATCTACTAATTTTGCGCTTACTTAAAATAAAGATATAACAATTTATTACGAATTAGCATTTTAGTAATAATCATGAAGTGCTTTTGAATTTATGAATATGTATACGCACAATTAATATTGTATTGTATTATTAAATAAATTTTTTTGAGAAATAAATTAATTTTTTTACACTTTTGTCTCATAAATAAACAAAACGTAACTATACATCAATAAATAAAATCTCTGTTATATTTTCAAAAGTAAATTTAATATTGAACTGAATATTTACATGATTCTATGCTGAGGAAAACGATGAACGTTTCTGTCATACTTCAAATGTATGTCAAACACCATACATAGTCGATAGCATGTATTTATTTCAAAGTATTTAGGTATATTATTCAAGTATTATAATAGAATATCAACAATGATATCGATGACAACGATATATGATGATAGTGGAGATGTTGCTGATAAGGACGATAATAATTAATAGATAATGACTACTAATAATAATAATTAATAACAATAGTTAGAGTAATTGTTGGAGCAATAACCGCAATAATTATTAGGACGATATGGTAATAATAATAATAATAGTCATAATAAAAAATTATTTTTAATAATAGCAATAATAATAATAAAGAAGCAATAGGACTTCCGTTTTTGGTGATAGAGTAGACAATTTGTGAGTAGGCAGAGCAAAAGTAAAAAATGGAGAGAGAGAGAGAGAGAGAGAGAGAGAGAGAGAGAGAGAGAGAGAGAGAGAGAGAGAGAGAGGTGAAAACGTGAGAGAGGGAGTGATGAGAGGATTGTAAGAGTGTGGGGAGAAGTGGTGGAAAAGGGTTGTGGACGGGGAAAGAGATAGAGAAAGAATTGAGGTTAGGAGAGTTATTAGGTATCGGGCACGTGAAGCGCGGTGAGGTGGAACGGAGCGCAGGAGTAAGTCGTGGGGGAAAGTAGAGAGAATAGACAGGAATAGTGGATGGGTTCGAGATTCAGAGAGATCGCTGAGTTGAGTTGAGGGAGTGAGAGAGAGGGAGAGAAAAGATAGAGTTGGATAGCTGGCTAAGGATTTCTTAGTAAACATTTTTTGGAAAAATAAAAATAATTAGATAACGAGCTATCTTCTAGGTAATAATGCTGACCGTTCGTCTACTATTTGGGAAACAGGAATAATACTATCAGTTAATTAACGTAATTTGTATAAAAACAAAATAATAAGGTTCTTCTGTTAGTGTATTTAACGTTACATTATACATATATATTTGCGTGTATGTATATATGTACAGGATGATAGTTATACATCTGATTTGCATCGTGAGGGTAAATAATATGAAGTATATAATTGTACATATGTGCAAATATATACTCGGTGTGCAATGTCGTGTTGGATGTTAATACGTTTATTAACGAGTACCATAAAAAGAATGGTGCTTTTGCTGTTCACATATATATATTTTTATATATATATATTTATATATGTGTACAACCGTGATTAAAATTATATATTAAACCTCTTTAATACATTTACGTTACTTGTGTTTCCGTCGTTCTATATAATAAGATACTAATCGGGGATCCACGGCGGCATTGAATTAATCGAACACTTTTGGCATTTCTTTTTAGTCCCAATATTTCTCATAAGTTTTGTAAAATGAGGACATTCCTCGACAAATTGTATGGGCGTGCGTTTGTACATGCGTTGCGTGCGTACTCATATTGCATGTACGTGTGTGCGCACAAAAATGTCTCGGCTTATGTCAATTCGCGCTCGTCAGAAAAATCCTTGCTCGTCTACCAAACGGTGTCCGCCAAAGTTTCGTCTATATCGCGACGATCCTTCCTAACAAAAGTTAAGTCCGTTCCGCGTGTGACTCAGTCTTCCGTTTAACAACTTCGCAGCACACATTTGCTCGCACTCTAGTCTACATTTCTCCGTCTTTCTCTCTTCCTACCTTTTTTCAGGGTTGGCAAAAGATGGTTTTTTTTTTTAAGAACAAAACTGTGTTTTTTAAACATGTTTTTAATGCTTCATACATGCTTTAAACAGTATTATAAAAAAAAACATGTTAAAAAAAGTCTTTTAAGCATGTTTTAAACAGTTTAAAACGTTTTTAAAAAAAATTTTTACCAACCCTGCTTTACCATTGTCTCTCTGATCCCAGTTTGTACACTGGCAGTGTGTTTTACAGATCCTTTGGATTTAACTTGGCACAAACAACAGTTTTTGTAAAAAAGGCACTATTTTTGTAAAGCGAAATAGTCTTGCTCGAGATATCCTAATTTTATTTTCCGCGAAACACAGATCTCTATCGGGTGGAAAATATTAATGAGAATACAAGTTCGGCGCGCGACCATTAGTTTTCATTTATTCATAGAATGATTTCGATCTATCTGAAATTCAACAAATGATGTATTATCGAATCCGAAGCTGTATTGTGCCTTCGTAAAAAGGTTTAACTGTGCAATTAGTCGAAACTTGAATTTCTTTCTCTACTTCGGGGAGGAAATAATTATCGTCGAAATCTAGTTTCGTAGCTCATCACACGATCTTACACGTACAAACATGTAAACGCAATTTAATTTGGGAATTTTTATATCCTGCTATTTATTATATTCATATAAAAACAGTCGTCAGTCTTATAAAGTTTTAGTGCAAAAGCATATACATTTTTTGCATATTTCAAAGTCTGAATTGTGCGAATGACTCGCGACGAGGAGGATGAAATATGCGTGGATGTCATGTTAAGGTGAAAACAATCGCATGATTATAAAATGAGAAAGTTTCGCGGAAAAAAATAGTTGTTTTACTATAAATCACGATCAGCTTCATACACATTATATAACTATCGTAATATTCAAATTCACCAATCTGGCGAATAATCGAAAGTGCTTTTCGTGCTTTTTACTCTCATAATATTTCATTATATAAACGAGTATACAGATGTTCTAAAAGAATGTATAACAGTAGCAACTTCTTCATATAATTTATATGATTTTTTTATATGATTATGATTTTCATATTATTCCTAAATAAATTCCTAAATTCTAAAATGCATTTCAGCTTAACTAAAATTTTAAAAATGTCATCTTTATTGATTAAATTTAATTTATAAAATTCAAATATTTGAATATAATAAATATTTGAATGATTCGCAAGTCAATTTCGATAAAATGTCTTAATTCTATCAAATTCTAAGTAATAATAATAAAAGAATTATATACGTCGATTTATTCCTGAAATCAAATTTTCATTGTGAAAGAATAGTTTTACTTCCTAATCTAATTGTCGCTATTGGTGTACACTTTTCTGAACAGCTATATTATCGAAGTTGACCATTAGTTTGTCTTGCAATTATCTATTCTGGTCCGCATGAAAAAATGATGGTGCACCAATGTGCGTATGTTAATTTCCGTCGATTTAAATACGCTCGTCCCGATCATAGTCATGTATTAACGGGATCAAGCGTTTCGTTCAACTGCAGTATCCAGCAGAAAATATGAGTTGTGCAATTTACGGTTCCGAGTGTGAGTAATTGATCACATTATCCGAGCTCGCTGCTAAAGTTGTAAACGCATACAAATATCCAGTCGCACAGATTATTAACAGTCAGTGGTGTACATTGTATAGTAATTGTATATATATGGATATCAAAATTTTGAAAAGACGTCTACATGATCAAAAAGTGCGTTTTCTGCATGATAGAATAGCGTCGAAGGTGGTAAAGGAAAGAGACTTTTTTGCATCTTCGATACACATCTGCATCCTTATGGGAGATATTTGTAGAGATGGTCGTTATACCATCTAAAAAAAGCAGTTATACTCGTTATATTGCGTTCGCTCGATTTTTGTTCGCATTTGTTCACAGTTTTTATATTAGAGAATAAAAATAAAATAAGTTACTTCGATTCATGATAATAGAAAATGGGTGTGTAGAACTGTATGCATGTCATCTACCCTTCGCTCGATCAGTGAACGACGGCTCCGAACGACAGCCTTTTTTTTTTCAATAAACTCATCTCATCACAAATTTAACGTGAAATGTGGTTACATTTTTATTTATACAGAACGAGCTTGTAATCTTAATAATCCTTAGAGATTTAGTCATCATTTAACGTTAAATGTGCGATAAAGATATGAGCGTTTTTCCGCATACTCTTTCACTCTTTTATTCTATCTCTTTCGCACTTTATCTTTCTTTCTTAATTCATTCGCGGCACATCTCACTCTATCGTGGATTTTACTCTCACTCTTCCTTTCACTTTCCTTATTTTCATCGAGAGGTTTCGATTCGGACGTTAAAAATACAAAAGAAGAAACGACAGAAAAATCAACAGACGTTATTACATTGACACAGCCAAATCTTTGTTTATACATTCGCTTCATCATGCTGTTCCTCTCGGATACGTGACATGGTTGCCAGAGCCAGTTTAAAACTATCATGATCGCTGCAATTAGTCCCACCTGACTTCGGTTAATCCAAGCGATTGGATTAACGATCTTCGATCGCAAAAAATTAATTAAAGAAAAATATTTGATCGTCTATAGTTCAATGAGAAACGTTTTCTACTGAGTCATCTATATTTTCCTCATAATTTTCTAAATTTACGGCCAATTTTCTAATATATATATAGCTGCCCTGAATCATGGTCTTTTTTTGCATAAAATCCGACGATGTCTTAAACTAGCTCAGTTCATCTCGATATTACACGGTGACGTTGCACTTGCGGTTTTTTCTTTTTATTCTTTGTTTCTTGCAGCCTCACATAATTAGGAAGCAATGATCCTCATCTTACGCGAATCCTCTCTTCCCGCTCTGCCCTCTTCTCGCCTCGTTTACCAAACTCAATGAACACTTGGTGGATATTGCGTTTATTGGTGTACTGGACGATACTCCGTGATCGCGACTCGCGGAATTGAGGTCCTTTGGCGAATGCGGCGAATTCCAAACGTTCATTCCTGAATTAACTAATTTATCGTTATTATAAAGAGATCGGCGATACCGGCTAATAAAAGCGAAAGCAAAATATCGATCGTAACAGCAACGAGATTGTAGACAATGCGCGTTCGTACGCGCGTGGAGATATGCATCGATCATAACATCTGTTTAAGTTCATTAAAATTAAAGATTCACCATACGTGCGGCGATCCTACTTGGCCACTGGGAGTCGTCCAGTTCACTGTCCTTACAATATTATTACTCGCTGATTGGCTGACGTGCGTTACAATCGCAGATGGATACATGTCCTCCGCATGTATATAACTGCAATAATCTATTAATCTAATGTATCTTATTTATAACAAACACTGGCTTTCCGTGACTGTGTAACTCGGGAGAGGAAAGGAGTATAACAACACACTACAATATCAGTGTTAACGAAATGGATTCACGCGAATTATATAATCTTAATGCGAGCGTAATATATCCTTTTCGCGTGCATGTACAAAAAATACAGCGCATCTCATTCAGTCCGTTAAAAATGTACATGCGGAAATAATAATAATAATATAATAAGAGCAATAATAAAAATTAAAATAATTAGAGTAATCATTATGTGATAATAATAGTAATAATAATTGGAATAATAATACTTAGCGTCGTTATTATTACTATCATTATCATTATGTATACGCATATATAGGTGTGTCTACATATAAATATTTATGTATATAAGAATGAAATATTTCATCCATATATGCATAAGCAGTATCTCTCTCGCTTCCTCTCTCTCACATATCATACAACACACGCAATACTGCACACACACATACATTCTCTATGTACAAAGAGTAAACAATGAAATATTACACCGCTCATTAATTTTGGATCCCCATTCTCATAACGAGTAATATCATGGAGATATATTGGAGAAACCAACAAATTCTACAATCGACGTAAAAAGTTCTTCATCACTGTCACGTTCTCGAATCGTGGCGTATACAAGCCTTTCGAAAATGTCACATCATATGAATCACATTGCGTATTCATCACGTACCATTACGAACAAGATACTATCAACCCTTTCGGTACGGTAAAGTTCAGTCGAAAATTATTCTCACTAGTCGAGTATAATAAAAGATTTAATAGCACGTAGCTATTAAATGTGTGCCGGAGAATTTCATGTATTTTTAAGAATGTAAGAATGATTTTATGTATTTTTTTTACTCCAGTGAGTGTTTAACAGCGGGTAGTAACTACAGCTACCCTTCATGCCGAAAGGATTAAAAACAATCTTTTGAAAATTAGCGTAATTGCTAAAATTTAAATTAATTTATAACACATTCTTAATTTTTGTATGTTATTATCATCTTGATGCTTCACAGAAATGTGTGTATATATATCTACGACTCAATATTCGATTTTTATTTAAAATTGAATTTATTATCCATTATTTACTATTTTCATTATTATCACTCATATGTATGACTGTAGATACAAGTGACAATTGTGAAAAAAATTGCAATCTCTCGGTTACGTATTTAATGTTACTGCATCGTAGATAGGCATTATTTATAAAGCATCTGTATAATAATAAATTATAAATTTAATACTATATTATAAGCTAATTGTTCACATATTTAAGTCGACGATTGACAGTCGAAAAATTTATATCGATATAATTTATAAAGCCGAAATTCTTTTATCACATTTCCAGATTTCCGGATCTCTGTCATGATTGTCACCTTCGGACTAATATTCTGCCGAAGATTGATTTTCAAAAAGAAAAAGGAGAATTAGTAGAAATATTCGACACAGTAACTTATTGCTTTCTTTAAAAAAAATGATCATCAAAATTATACCTATTACTAGATATTCCTTTTCAAAGTTGAAGAAAAATCTAATTGATTTCCATTCTTCCATTTGTATACTTATATCTTCAATAAGACCCATAAGGCCAGTGGGTCTTATGGGAAAGATATAGTGCAAAGATGATGATAAGTGTATCATCATCTCTGCACTATATCTTTGTAAAAAGGTCATCAAAGAAGGTCAAAATACAGAGTAATCAGCCAGAGATTTTTTTCTACTTGCCAAAGAATCAGAGATTTGCCTAAAAAACCTGAATCTCCAGCCGAAAATCAGAAAGGTGGTAACTGTAATCTCTATTGACAGTCATGAAAATTTACTCAAGATCGATGGTGTTTAATAGTATCTCGTCGGTGGAACAATATATCGATATATATATATATAACACGATATATATATATTTATTTCCTCCACCCTGTCAACTTTAGAATTAGCAGCATAATCTTTCATCTATCTCTTAATTACAGCGTCTCGATAGTAAAAAGGTAGTAAGTAATGATAAAAACAGTAGTAGTACTCTCCTACCGGTATCAACAACATTAACGTAGAAATTGTGGCGGTAATAAAAGTAAAAAAAGAGATAAAACGTGATGGATCGCTTACGTTTATAAAGTATGTTTAAGGATCTACACCTACCGTCCGCATGTATGCGCATATGTATGTTAATATATATGTATATATCTCTCTATGTATGTATAAAGATTCATCGCCATCGTACAAATTTTCAGTCTGTTTCGGCGACACCGCGTCAAATTTTTCTACTATTATACCCTTCTTGCCGCAAACAACGAGAAAACAACGATGTCCCGTGTTCGTTCACGCTATCGACGTTTATGAACACGCGCTGGCACATCTCTCTTTCGCATTACACACACGCTCCTTATTATGTGTGTAAAGTCTCTCAACATTTACTAGATATTACTATATATATATGTATATATACATACATATGTATATATAGAGTTCTCGCCAAGTCTGTTGCAGTCTCGTGTTTTATGTCGCATTGCTCGATACGTCGGGAAAAGTGAAAACGTTCGCACTCGCGATAACCGTTCGCGTCGCTCCCCCGTGTTTTCATGCTAGATAGAAAAACTTTACAGACGTTCGACAGCTCACGACGGGAGAAAATTCTCCCGGGGGATGACATCGAAGCATGCGACCGTTTTTTATTCCCTAACAAGAGGCGAGACACATGACAGCAACGACAGCGACGGCGGTTGCTATAATACTCTAGTAACAAAACTGAAGATCCGCGAAAGTCGTGTCGAGAATTTGTGTGCTAGTTGCGTGTCTCCCAACACGCTCATTTTGGTACACGGTAATAACGCAGGACGAGATAACCCAGGGTCCGGAAAACGATTAGGAACGCCAATAGTACTGCCGTATTTGCCCACAATGGTAGACCAGAACCCTTGACCCCGCCTTGACTCTCCAAAATTGCAGAAACGGGTATCGTTGTACCGTTTCTGCACTCGGCGAATTTACTCGGCTGCGAGCATCTGTTGAAAAGATTATTCGCTCAGTATAACGTTATTCAAGAGATGATTTTTCATCATATTTTTACATTAGAATTCAATAATTTATAATTTGTCATTACTCAATCAATCAAAGAATGTAATTTTAATTGCGTACGTATAATTTTGCGTATTTTGTTTCACATATCTATACATTTATTTTTCGTATACTATATTTAAAAGAATGTTTCCTTTACTTGAATGTTTATCTTTGAAAAAACAATAATTTTCTTGTAAATTCTACTTATCATCGTTAAATTACGATTATCATTTTCGAAATTTATCAAATTTTACAATCATTTGCGTTTGATCCATTTCTATTCTGATCTTTCGTTCAAAAGAATATTTTCAATTTTTTAGCAACTATTCATTTCCATGAAATAAAATTTTTATTACAACCACAATATGAAAAGATAGACGTAACAATATATAAATAAAAAATATAATCTTACGCTATTGGTTCGCCGACGCCGAACTCCAGAATTTGCATATTTTGATAGGCATAATGCATCATACTGATGTACCTAGCCCACGCTAACCATGGTGGGACCGATGTCGCCAAATAACCACCTAGAAGCTGCGTCGAGAGTGTGTAGAGCGCGGACACGGTGATGCCCACCTGCAGATCTTCGCAGCAAGCGCCCACAAAAAATCCGACACTCTGTAAAGCATCATGAAATTAAAGAGCTGGACGCAATAAAATCAACTTGTGTCGAACGGTTGAATAACTGGCCATCTTTCTCCCTGGTTTCGAGAATGGCGAGGTATATATCCTCGTGTATTTTGGTGCAAATTCTCAATCTCGGCTCAAGATAAGCCGAAAGCGTTTGAAAGCGCCTATATATAATATATTTAGCAATTTCCAATAATGTAAAAATAATAATAAAACACAGCTGCGATTATCGATTACTTTCGATATAAACGACTATTGGGTATTTTATATTGTGTGAGGAATAGATATCGCTTATATCACGAGTTTCAAATAGAGTAATTCTTGTTCTTATGTAAGTTTTGATATTTAGGTAATGCTGTATTAAATGTGTTGATAAGTAGTTTCTTTTGATTTAGTTACTAGCTTTTTGAGAGCAATAAATAGCTATATTTTTTTTATTCAATTTATAGTTTTATATCTTTTTTCATAAAAGTAGTGATAAGATAGAATTATTATTATTTATTTTCCTTCTTTTCTGTGATGTAATATGCTTTAAAACAGGTATCATATATTTCAATAAAATGTTAATATTAGATTATTTTATATTATTTTAAAACAAATATGTGCGAAAATTTTTATTTAAAGTTATAAAATCTTGATTTTTATTGACTACAATTATACTTAATGTATTGATTTAATATTCAGAATTTCCCTCACTTTAACAAATATTTTCACATTACATTTATCCAGAAAATTAAGGATTAAAATCAAATTTTTTATCGCTTTTTTATGAGCTTTTTCATATAATTTTTATCGCTTTTTCATATAATTGAAAGCATTATCTAATAGACCAATGTTACGACAAAAATTATATTACATTCTCGGGGATTAATTACACTATTATTGGAGAAGTGATCAATGTGCTTTTGCGAATTTTAATCCAATATCTGAGCATTGTCCAAATCGATATTAATATTTTTTCTATCTATGTTAATGTGTTAATAAAAGTAAAAATTCCGATACTCATCAATCCTTGTGTATATAATTATCTTGCATATAGATAATTATCAAATTTCCCATTACGCTTTGGTATATACTAGTTATTGTTTATTCACAAATTTCGATTCAGTTCAATGTTTCAATGTAACTGAATGGAATATTTAGATGCATAAATCAATCAAAAAACCAAAATTCTATTAAATTCCATTCTGAATCAAAGTTTTTGTTTCGAAATAACATAAAAGAATCATTTATCCGATATCTAATATTAGATACGATCGAACAGGAAATTGTATACCTGTGCGACTACAGTATTGAGTAGCAAGAACGCGAGCAGCGTGATGAAGACTGCTATATTATGGAAGCCCAACATCGGGTAACTAATCATATGGTAGACTGCGGGCAGCGTTATCGTCAGCGGCAGCTCGCCCACCATCTTCGCCAGGTAGTAGGCCGAGAGCCGATAGGATCCTGACAGGCGTTCCTTGTTGATCACCTCACGCTCCGGGGGAACTAGAAAAATATTATCATCATGCATTATTTTCAGAATCATCCCCACGTAGGATTCATGTAGAGTACATCACGCGTTGTTTATAACAAGTTAGGGGTAATGTTAAATTCGGTTTTACAATCAACCCATCAAGAGCGATGCGTTTAACGCTTCATTTCGGACTGTCTTCGCTTTCTGCGGGATAAAAGGATAATTATAAAATGACAGAATTTTAATTTTTTAGTATGAATTTTTCGTAAATCTATTTTTAAATGAATTGTACGACCCGATGCGATAATCGACGTGCGTTCGTGTTCCATTTCTTCTTTTTTCTTCTCAACTTTTCAAATCTCGGATAGCAGTAACATGACTTGTCTAAAATTTGATACAAATTACAAGAGGCACGTTTCATCTGTCAATGTCCCAATTCATTATTTCATTATATTCGAGTACTTTTCTCGGTTTCATGTTATTTTGTGAAAAAGAGATATATTTATTATTTTACAAGCATATATTTGTGTCTGCGCGCTAATTATATGCGAAGAAACATGAATTTAAAGACCTCCTTTACTGAACACATATTAGGTCATGGCATTCCACACGTGCTAATTCTTGATCGAACATTCTCCGATCCTTTGGTGATAAAAGTGAGCCTTACTGAACGGCTGATTGAATACGTTATGATAAAGCCCAATTATTCAATGAATTCCACCTGCTTTTAAAGCATTTTAAACTAAAGTTGAAATTAATGAAAAAGTTCTGAGGGAATAAATTTCATTAATCGAAAAAAAGCTTTTATGATCGGATGCTTCAAGCTAAATTCGCAAATAAATATTTTAATTGTTAATTTATACAATCTACACAATTACATTTTCATGTAACTATTTTGTTGGCTCGTCGCAAATTTGATATTTTATAACTTTGTTTTGTCCAAATGTCTAATTAATGCAGGTATTATCAAGATAATCAGTCTAACCTCGACAATGGATATTTCCTCTTTATGATGGAATTTCAGTTACAAAAGCATAAATGAGAATTAAATTTAACTCACAGCTAGTGAGCGCTCCAAAATGTGCAAAAAGCATCCAGTATGTGTTGCTGAAGAACATCCACCCTTGAATATCATGAATGGCTGCTTCAGTTCTGGGAAGACCCAGCCATAAAAGTCCAGTTAGAAGTCCGAGAGCTACCGTTTGCAGCCAGTGAAGACGCGACAACATTCGCGGTCGTGCCTCTTGAAAATTTCTTTCCGATAATACCTGAAATCAAAGGAAAACATTCTGTTTGTATAAATGAATATAGAAATTTGTAGAATCTCGTCGTAAATTTGCACCAAGTTGTTAATATAATAAATTAAACAATATCATTTTTCAGACCGCGTATGTGAGAGACACAACCGATAAATAAAAGCCCTGTACGGTTGAAGCTATTTAAAGCATTTTAAGATCTAGGGGTCGATTATGTATCTCGAAATGAGGTGAAAATTACAAAAGTGAGCAAATTCACTAGTTATTGACCAATTAAATTATGAGTATTCTAGTGAATTTGCTCACTTTTGTAATTTTCACGTTATTTCGAGATACATAATCGATCCCTAGATCTTAAAATGCTTTAAATAATTCAATCTTGAATCACGAAATATGATATATATGTACTTGACATATATACCACAATTGTAGTCTAACGAACTGTGCACCGAAATATTTCCAGACTAAACACAATTAAACCACTATAGTAAATTTCGCGAATTAAATTAAATTCTAATAATTTCGATGCTCAAACAGGCATCATATTTCAAAGATATTAATAATGCTGAAAAACTGTAATTAAACTTATTCCGAAAATATTACCTCGGCCGGGAGTCAAACCCGGATTTCTTGTATTCCATACGAGCGTCCTGAGCAATTAGACCACCGAGGCCTTAGTAATATTCTTCGTAATAATTTTATAATACGTTACAAACGCACACACGCACGCACGCACGCACACACGCACGCA
>NW_017256266.1:186064-205965 GCF_001594055.1 Mycetomoellerius zeteki
CACACACACACACACGACGCACGCACGCACACAGAGATTAATATTTCCAGAACGACTCGATTATATCAGCGTCCGTGAGAAAATAGAACGCAAAGTTTCACAATGATTTCGAAGGTCTTTTTAAACAATAACTGTGATACATACAAAGTATCTCGGACATCGCATGAAAGGCTGATTTTCGGGTCGGCATTACTTATTGTTTTCTATGTCCGCCAGGTCAACGAACAAAGAGAACGAAATTTATGTTCCGTGTCTCCTAGTTCAACAAATATTGCTAATAGAATATTGGACCTTGAACGCTTTGACTTTTTCTTTCTCACGACAAGAGGTGGTGAAGCGCTACTGGTAGGCCGCGAAGAACGCGTGGTTCTCCAAGTAAAAGTGATGCAAGTGACGCGTTCGTATTCGTACGTAAAGCGTGGTTACGAACGGGCATACTGGTCGCGCGGTAATTATCCGGATATGGTGAATCGTGTAAACGCGTCCTAGTTCTTTTCTTTATGCTCGATCGGTCTTCTTCTTTCCCGCAACATTTATGCACGCGCGCTCGTCTTTTCCTATCTCTCTTGTGTATGTGAGATTCTCGATGATGTCGCGATCCACCTACGACACGATCGATGACGCGTCCTCCACGAATAGGTAAACCGGTACACATTAGTCTAGGTCTAGATGCATTCGTTAATCGGCACCGCGATGAATAACACGGAGCATGCCAATTCGCTTTTTTCTTTCGCGGTGGGTGATGCGTCATGTGATCTGACTCGAAGAATTGGTCTGACTATAGCGGCTACACTTTCATCCGTCGCGAAGGATACACTTTGGAAATTATGAATAATTACGTTGGAACGGTCGCTTGGAATGTCCAAGACCTACTATGCCAGTTTCCAGATATTAAGACTCAAAATGAAAAAAAACTGTTTCAAGAATTACATAAAAAATGTCATAAAGAATTTATAACGTAATAAATAATTCAAAATAAAAGGATTTCAAATGAGTTAAGTTTTAAAATATGAATGGAATATAATATGAATAGACAAGAAAGTATTTTTTTTCTGTGAAAAAGATAGCTCTTTAACTCTGTTCATTATTATTATAATATTTTTATATTGATATTTTGTATAATATACTTTTATGTTGATATTACATATAATATACAATAATATACAGTTATAATATATATATATTAAAAAGAATAATAATTTATTTATTGTTTTCCACCTCCTATTCTCAAACACGGAATAGTGCGTCAAACGCGGAGATAAAGAATGCTTAAGTAGAATGGCATTGTATTCGGTAATTGCTGCAAACATTCGTAGGACATACTCACTTTGAACTGCGACCAGAAACTGGTGGGCCATTGCCAGGAATAGTCGTCATCAGCAGAACTCGCGCTGCTACTGGCGTGGCTTTGTGTATCCAACCATAGCGTACGGCCTTCGTCTTCCTTCACTGTAAACCATCGAGGAAATGAGTCTTTAGAGCAGCTTTATGAGAATTGCATCGTCGATAAATACGCAGATAGGCAGAGATGCACAGTTAAAAGGAGAAGAACTCGATGATAATTATTTCACGATTTCGCTTTGCTTGCTTTTTTATTTTCTTCCCCCCTCTCTCTCTCTATATATACATATATATATATATATATAATTCACTGCAGTTTCTTTTATCATGATTGAATGTTAATGTAACAAGTTCATATTATTCAATTATTTACATTTTTATGTAATATTTCATTATCTATAATTTTATTATCTATAATTTTGTTCCATTATATTGGATTTTCTTTATAGAAATAATTCTTCATTATTAACGGTCTCTGATGTAGTTATATTAATGAAAAGAATATACTTAATATAATTTAATATAGTCATATTAATGTTGAAAATATTTAAAACACTTTATAAATTTAAATAATTTAAAAATACAGAAAACTAATTAAATAAATACCAGCAATGTACGAGTGCATAAAATTGGTTCTCATTTACAATTTTTTTATGATGGAAAAAAGAAAAATTTTACATCTGTCTTAGAGCGTTCCGCAGCTATTACATTTATTTTTGACAACTTTATTTTTGGCTTTTTTAGTATTTAATATTATTATAAATATAGAGAAAAAGAATACTTTATTTTTCTTATTCTCTCTCCGATTTAGATTGATCAAATTTTTTAACATTATTCGTAAAAAATAGCGATTTTTAAATACTTTTTTGACTTAGTTTATTATTTGTTATCGAAAATGAAATCGAGATGATTCTGAACTACTTATTTCGAAATCTAACCGTCCATGGATATATGTAATTACATCATCAAAAGCGAAAAGATAAATAACTCTTGGGAATCAGTACGCGCCATAACGCTTCACGAGTTAAAGACTAAACATTCGATAGACAGATTCAATCAAGTTATCTATTTTAACAGTTCATAAAGCGACCCTTCTAGAGTTTGCCGTAGGGCAGACGCAAGATACTTGATCTTTGAGCAAGTGTGCGCTTTAAATGGACATATCAGAGCCGTAACGGTCTGTCTGCGGTCTAGGGGAAAGTCTAGGTGTGTATACATTTAAATATATTATCGCAGGGCGAACTGCATACTATATAATACCGTTGTGGCTGATGTGGTGCTCGTGATAATGAATGAGATGGTCGCAGAGCGGATGTTGGCTGGGATTATACTCCGGGCGAAGTTCCGGTGGGCAGTCAGGTCCCTGTCTTGCAGCTCTCGCTGCGGCAACGATGCGATCTCGAACTTCCTCTGGCCCCTTTATTTGTTCCACTGAAACAGAAGCGTTTCGTACAACACCGAGCTCTCTTCTCAATCGATTCTGATCAATTCAAGTGAACAACAACGTTTCTCGCGGTATTTCACCAGCAGTTATTTCAAAAAACAGATTTGCGATAGTAGATGTATATATTCATATTTACAAAAAGAAAATTATTTATTTCCATAATGCAAATATTTTAAGAAAGTATTTTTTTATTTTCATGAGCATTTGTCGCATTAAAAAGACACTATTTGTGTCATATAAAATATTGACACTAAATATAAAGTATAGAATGTGTACGTTATTATTATAATTTTATTTTTATAAATGTTTCTTTTAATTTTTTTTTTTTGCAAAGCACGTGATATTTTTGTGACATATATATGTATACAAAAAATTTATATAATTATACTACACTACTCAACAAAAAATAGGGAACACTTTCGAACACGCTCAAAATTGCGCAATATTCAGAACACCATAACTCGGTGAAAAATCGTCGCAGAAAATAAATCGAAAAAGCATTTTAAAGATTGAAATCTCTATTTTTCAAATCGGTAATCGATATTTCAATTTGATCGATCCTTCATGGAGCTACGCGTATACAAATGGATACCCATCAAACTTGAAAATTTTGATCAAACTTCACAAAGGTCTATGGCGTGTACTAAAATAATATTGTAGAATGATATAATGCGGTTCACATCATTCGATAGAGTGAATCTTTACCTTCAATTTGTTTTTTTATTGCTCGTTCTACAATTTTTTTTCACCGAGTTATTGAACGTTGAAGTAAAAATGTTACTTTTGCTTCAATGTTCAATAACTCGGTGGAAAAAAATCGTAGAACGATCAATAAAAAAAACAAATTGAAGTTAAAGATTCACTCTTTCGAATACTGTGAACCGCATTATTGTGAAATTTTTAGTACACAGATCTTTGTAAAATTTGATCAAAATTTTTAAATTTGACGGGTATCCATTTGTATCCGCGTAGCTCCATGAAGGATCGATCAAATTGAAATATCGATTACCGATTTGAAAAGTAGAGATTTCAACCTTTAAAATGCTTTTTCGATTTATTTTCTGCGACGATTTTTCACCGAGTTATGATATCCTGAATATTGCGCAATTTTGAGCGTGTTCGAAAGTGTTCCCTATTTTTTGTTGAGTAGTGTATATAAGAAAAAAGGTTATATCGTAGAAAATATATTAGAAAAATTAAAGACAGACATTGATTTTTTTCAAAGAAGAAAACCATAAATTTTATGAATTTGAAACGCGTTTAAAGAAAAATAAAGATCGTATCTATTAGGTATATAAGTTTATTCGCAGGTTAATTCAACGAAATTAATTCATATAATGAAGTGTGCTTACGAATGAAGTCTGCGGGGTTGTAATGTGGCAGTAGAGTAAGTCCTATTGTAGAGAAGAATCTACCAACATTCGCCGTCGATCCGTAGTACGCCACCTGACCATTACTCAAGAGGAGAAGCTTACTAAAACTGTGGAACATCCTGGAACTAGGTTGGTGTACCGTCACCACAATGCTCTTACCCTCCTGCTCAGCATATTTCTTCAATCGCGAGATCAATGCCTGTGCCGAATGCGAGTCGAGTCCACTCGTAGGTTCCTGAAAGATGAAAGATTTTATAAATTAGCGATGTAATAATGGTTTAACTTACTTTTTATCTTTTCTACTTTTAAGAATTAGGAAAGAATAAAGAGTAAATTAAACCGAGATTAAAGTTAATTTACATTGGTAGAAATAAACATTAAAAAACTTTTTTTAAACAAAAATTCACGTAGAAAATTAAATCATGCTATTCATTCATTTTTCAATTTATAAATTGTATAATATACAGATACGTAATTTCAAATATATTCTATTTGAAGAATTTTCTTTTTTTACAGTTCCTTAATGTCATAAAATTCTATGTTCGTGCAGGAAAGAACTGAAAAATTTTCAATTCTACATTATTCGTTTTATAGTTAGACTTATATGAACTTCGTAAGTTTCTACATAAGTTTCCATAAGTTATTTAAATTTTATATAATAATTTTTTCCGATTGATTAACATTTAAAAATAATTATATTACATTATGAAGAATAGAATCCGTGAATGTAGATATACTTTTTGTAAAACTATATGTGTGCGTGATGAACAATTATTAAATCAATCATGCATAAATATAATAAAACACATGCAATTAGCTTACAAAGAAAAAATGTAGGAAAAACTTACGTCAAGTAGCATTAATGATGGATTCGTGAGTAATTCGCAAGCTATACTCGTCCTCTTCTTTTCACCACCGGAAATTCCCCGTTTCGAATAATCTCCAATAACTACACAAGAAATATATTATTTTATAAATTAAAGAAATAATGTCCAATATGTTGAATTACAAATATTATTTCGCAAATGTAGAAATTAATTTTTGGAAAATATCAATTAGGAAGTTGAGGGAATCATCTTATATTGTTAATTTATATTATTTAACACATACGATTGTGATATTCATTAAGAAAAAAATATATTAAAATGTGCAGACGTAATATAATTGCGAATGTTAAGTATTTTCGCGTGGAATTAATGCGCACTGTTTTCTATTTTCTATACGTGATTGCGCTATCAACGAAGTGAATAATACACGAAAATAGTACTCGACTAAGCAACGAGATACGCGAAGATCCGTCATACGAAAGATATTGAAAATGTAGGCGATCGTAATTACCATGTCACGCATTTTACCGAGGCGGAGGAAAAAAAGGATATTTAATACAGGTTCAGAAGATACGACGCGTATGATCTCCGACAATAAAGCGTCAAAGGCGTTTTATTAGCATGCAAGCCTACGTCCGCGGTCGCGAATAACAGAATTACGAGCAGATATCGATGAAAAATTACCGCTGAACAATAAAGATAAATATACAATAAAGATAGTTTTCCCTTTCTCTCGGCGGCGTTGGCGTCTAACATTCCCGGTGCCGATATTCGGATTTGTTAACGCCAGCTGGAACTACTCGTATAAACGAGACGCGGGGCGCGTGATCTCTGACGCGTGGTAAATTATTAAACTTCGTCGTCGCCGCTGCCGCCGCCGGTCGTTCATGCCTTCGGGGTACAGGAAGAGAAACGAACGTATAATTGTGTACGGGGAATAATATTTTACGTCACATACGCGACCGAGGCGGTCGCGTTTAGCGCTCGCGGAGCCCGGAATGGAAAATATTATTACACCGAATGGAAAATACGTGTATACGGATGCTTTGCGAAAACTGGGACTGTCAACAGAGCCGAAATTCCGTGTAGTAGTAGTTGCGTGATCTTGCAATAGATAGCTGGCATACGTTAGTTAAGGACAGATGTATGCGTTTAAGTGAGACGGAACGATATATAATATAATGTAAGAAATGAATCAAAGATGTCACTATTATCGAATTTGGAATTTAAAAAGTCTGCACTATCAACCTCGATCAAGTTCGGTAATCGGTTTAGGATCCCCTTAATGATCGAGGAAATCGTTTATCAACCGACCGACAATGAGCCCGGCTCTCTGCGGCAGCAGAGATACGCGTACTTTCCCTCGTTGATATTCCGGAAAATGTCACCACGCTTCCGCTACATTCGACGTTTCTATACGTTTCTATACGTAGCTGAGTGAGACAACACGGGATGACCGCAATTCGCGTCTACGTCATTCGAGTAAGACTCTGAGATCAATTAAGTTGCAGTCGACAGGCTTTATTTTGACAAAAGCAATTATCTCAATGAACAATTGAATATAAAAAGAATATCTGTAAAATACAATTTGGAGTCTTCAATGGATAAGCTAAGATCTTATTCTTCGAGATCTGATTAAGATTAAGCGGATTTCTTGCTTCTTGCGGATTTAACGCTCAATTGCCAATAGCTGTCTAACTTCTGAACATTAAGAAGCAACGTCCAATCCAATTTGCTCGTTAACGAAGGTTGTATATTATTTTGAGAAATGATGTCTCGTCCAATTTTCTCGTTAACGACGGATCTACATCATTCTGAGAATCTCACGACATACGTGAAGCATGAGACATGCATGTAGGTCAGCTTGTATATTACTTGGCTCGTTTTTCCTACATGCATATTTCGATAACGCGCCCATGGCTGCTTGACGCTCGGACGACGGTTCGATATTTGTGATCATGGAAATTGTCAATCAAAATGCTAAGTCAAGACGGATAGTCGCGGTGACGATAACAGTAAGAGTCGGTCACAGATTACACGATTCACCTCTGCCTCGATTTGCGCTATAGTTAGGGCTAAACATCGAAAAGTCGGATGGTTAATGATATTTATAGTTGTAACGTGAAAGCCATATGTCAAATCAATTCAGTCTTCATCTTCGATTTTAGATTACTTTAAAATATTTACATTCGACTTAAATTCTAAAAGATCGAAAACTTGAGTATAAAACAACGAAGTAAGTGGTAATTTGTCGTATGTATATGTATACGTTCTCTCTTAACAAGTTTTGTCAAATTGATTTCGATCATCCGCTCTAAGAAGCCCAAATGAGTGATCATTTATAAAATAGAAAAAATATACTTTAATATATATTATTTATATTATTAAATATTTAATAATATAATTTCAGGTAGAATAAATAAAACTCACAAATCGAAATCAAATGTTTCTTTTTCTGCTTATATATCTGTTTTGAATAAAATAGATATAAATAATTTTATTTTTGGTTAATCTAATGTATCATTTTACTAATATTTTACTATATATGTTTTAAATATTTTAAATAAAATATTTAATAAAATTATTTTTGACTGGATAAATAAAACCGTTACCTACAAATGAGTAATGGGGCTTTTGTGAAAACTCGCGCGTCATCCAGATATGAGTATCATGTAGTTAAAGTGTTAACAAATGCAAATTCTCGAAAATCGCGTTAAACTGAATTTAACAATATCTACTATTCACAGAACGACGCGATGTATCTCGGTCGAGCGTGTTATTAGATCGTATAGAGTAATAACGCCTCTTCTATAATGCTACACAGAAATCGCGAGCGGCCGTTGTTTACATCGTGGACGTGTATACGAGCAAACGTATTTTACGACTTCGACTCAGAGAAATCGAGCGAATTACGGATCGGTGGAATTAATCCGGGCGCTGGTGACCATAGAGTATTTTTTTTGAGGTCCCCTCGGTACCTTGGGTGAACTTTATGTTTTTTGGGTCGCTGAATCCGAATTTCGAGGGTACCACGCCGAATTCTTGTTCATTTTTTTGTTATTAACAATTTAGATTGCAAAATCGTGTTTTTCGTGTTTTGGGCGGAAAAAAAATATTTTACCATAAATCTAAGCTCGGAATTCGATTCCGCATGAAAAAATACAATTAAAACTTGTATTATATGTGCCAATTGTAAATTATTCAATTATGCATAATGCTGAGCTCGAAATCCATGCACGACTACGTATGTGGTCTTTATGATTTTTTAGTAAATTACAACAGTTAGATATTATTAATTATAAGCAAAAAACTATAAATATAAACTTTTTTTCATTATTAAAATCTTACACGAAGTGAAAAATATCAAGCAGAAGGCGCGGCGCGACGCGACGACTCGCACGCGCGTGTTTTTAAAACACGTCGGAGTTTGCGACGCTTGCCTGTCTGTGCCTGTTTATCGCGCGGAGCCTCATTTCGCCGTCGGAGCTTTGAGATACAGTACGTATTTGAGAACAGGTGAATTATTTAGTATTTTGACTATGTCCCAAAGCAGTGATTTAAATTTTGACAAGAGCTTATGTATTATTTGCCAATCAAAAGATTATAACTTAACTAGTACAATAAATGGTTGCGAGAAAATACGTAAAGCCGCTAATCAAAGACAAGATACAGTATCATTAAGATTGAATCAATTGACACATGATGAACTTTTTCAATATCACGTAAGTAATACATGCTACAAGACGTATGTAAACAATATAAAATTGCAAGAGCTGTGAAAAAATTGAAAGAAGCAAACCACGAGATCCAACAAAGCACAAGCCAGTGTACGGCAAAAAATAACAATGTTCTAAAAGAAAATAATAGTAGAATTACAAGGTCACAATTAAACCATCTGTCTATAAAACCGAGAAATGAATCTGAACATAATAAGTGCATTATTTGTGGTTATTATTCTCATAAAGGGGAAAAACAAACCTTTAGAATAAGTGAAAAAGAGCGCGCAGATAAATTTTTTCAAATAACAAGGTTTTTTCAAGATGATGTTTTTGTGCAATGTTCAGATTTAGAAAATTCATCAGATATTTTTGCCAGTGATATTTACTGTCATAAGAATTGTATTAAATTATATTTAAAGAAATATGAAATTGTTGTAAATGCTCATTCTAGTCAAGAAAGTCGTCTTGCGGAGCACAGTGATAAAGACAGTGAAAGTAATGAAATTGTTACACACAAATCATCTGCTATTGCTCATGTAATCAATTCTTTTATTCCACGGGTTCGCAAAGGGGAAGTTTTTACTTTAACCAATGTTCGCGATCAAGCAAATGAATTTTCGAAGTCAACACTAAATATTCTCAATATAAACATTAAAAACTATTTGATAGATAATTACGGCGAAACGATTGAATTTTCAGTTCCATCTGATAGAAAAAAGGCAACTCTATTCTATGATAGTAAAATTTCTTTAGCAGATGTCCTCACAAACTTGCAGCCGAAAAATATTCTGAAGAAAAGTGCGAAAATGATTAAAGATGCCCTTAATACTCTCGATTTTAATCTAGAAGATAAGTTTCTTGATGTGTATAATTTGAGATCCTCGTGGGAAAAGTTTGAAATTCCCGAAAATTTATTAATATTTCTAACCGAACTATATGCTTTAAGAAAACGTGCAAAAAAAGAATCTGTTCAAAGTGAATTGTCTGAAAATAAAATCTTAAAAATGAAAGCTTTATGTCAAATAATGTTCTATATTCTAAAAAACGGTAAAGTAAAGACGCCGTTACACGTGCTTATTGCTCAAACTATTCACATTACATATAAAAGTAAGGATCTGATTGAGTGCTTTAATCGTCTTGGACTAAGTATTTGGTTACTGTATAAAGGATCAACATTTAGTCGTAAAAAAAGTTTCTATTCTCTATCCCCCTATCGATCAATTATTACCTAGTTGCAATTGTCTGGTGTGCTCTACGAAGGCATGTTGCTATCGTGCGGCAAAATTACGATGCGTTTCTTTCTGTAAATGTCGCGTAAATGACACTTACAAAAATTCATATGTATAAAAATAATTAAACTTTCCTTATTAAATCAATTAATTTCATTTCCATACATACCTTCCTACATTGTAGAAATATAACAATATATATTAATAAGAACTGAGTGCGGTCTTGCGCAGATTCAGTAGTTTAGCTTTCACTTATTCATAATAGAATAATTCAGAATTGGTACTGATTATACTTATTTTAATTGTATTTTTTCATGCGGAATCGAATTCCGAGCTTAGATTTATGGTAAAATATTTTTTTTCCGCCCAAAACACGAAAAACACGATTTTGCAATCTAAATTGTTAATAACAAAAAAATGAACAAGAATTCGGCGTGGTACCCTCGAAATTCGGATTCAGCGACCCAAAAAACATAAAGTTCACCCAAGGTACCGAGGGGACCTCAAAAAAAATACTCTATGGTCACCAGCGCCCGGACTAAATCCTCGGCTCGTAATTACGAATCGCGTGGCCGCGAGTCTAAAAACGTCGTGGCTTGACATCGATCCTTCGGCTTTACGGCGCGGGTGCGCGCCGTCGTACTCACTGGTGTCTTGGCAGCCCGCGAGGTCGAGGACCTCGATGATGTGGTCCACGCATTGCATCTTCTGGGAGTGTGAGAGTGTGTCCGGAAGCCTCAGCCTTGCCTGGTACTGCAAAATTACGATGCGATACAAACGCGTGACGTGTCGCGCGAGCGCGTGTAAGCGACGATCGGTTTTAGTGCCGTCCGATCGGTTTACGCGCTCTGACGAGCCGCGTAAACGCGCGCATTAAAACAGCAACGTAAACAAAACCATGCCGCGCCTCAGCGCAGTGCATCGCGGCTGGTGGATGCATTTCCGTTTCGTAATATATCCAGGCCACTTTGTACTATTATTACTCCGGTCGGCTCTAACGCGCCGCGCCGCGCCGCGCCAGGGGCGCGCCCGTCATAAGCCGATCGTTAAGTCAATTACGATGACGCGTCGATTGCGAAATCACGGGCTGTTTTTACCTCGGAAAAATGTCTGAGGATAGTTAATTCAAGAGTATTTGCATGAGCGTCTCGTAAATAGCTGTGTCTTACGATTTGACGTCTTTAAATGTTCGACAGGTGCCAAAAAATAAACATACGATTAAAACATAAACATGTTACAAACAATGTTAAATTAATCTACAATCTAGTCCAACAAATATATTTTTTAAATTGAAACATGACAAAAACGCATATTTAAATTCGATTTTAAAATATTTAATTCGAAAAGAGATTAATGACGCCTGCTGTGACAAATTCAAATTCTTTCGTCTCGTCAATTGGAATAATAATAATCTCCCAATGAATCTCGGAATAAATCGATAATTTATTTTCAAAGTGATCTTATCTTAATCTTTTTTTGAAATTAGGTTGATTCAATTCAGGTCTTTTCACGACGATTAATTATATTATTTTAAACCGAACTCTGTCATTCCCTCATCGGTGGAAAAATTAGCACAATGTTAAACAATGGCTTGTACACTGTACCGTTATATAATAGATATATATTCAATTTATGTACGTTCTATGTATGTCGCTTTTACAACTTATTATAAATGTTCGAAAATCTAACAATTTCCATTGATTATATTTTGGCAACAGAATAAAACGGATAAAAGTCATCTTTTTTATTTACCTTCACAAGATATTCCTTCAATAAAATATTGATTTAAATCAGCATGTTATAGTTATAGGAACATAATTAAAACTGTTTAGGAACACTAAAACATTTGGGGTAAAGAGCTGTCTGATGAAATTTTCCGTGATGCAAACATGTCAATTCCGTACGCGTCCAAGAATGTGTCGTCGCGCGGCTTGATGTGCGATGATATGTTATGGATCGCCCTTTATATCACAACCAACAGCGGCTACGCGTACGGATATAGAGACCGGCCGAGACGACGACGTGCCGTTTCTCAACGTTCATTCTCCTCGTGCCGTTACACAAGAGGGGGTCCGTTATGCGGAGAGAGAAAGTGCGGCCGATGATATTGTACTCGCCGGGAACACAGTTATGTCTAAATAAAGATAACGACGATACCCGGCTGTGGAATCGGACCACGGAAAAGTGAACCTCTTCTTCTGTTCTCCCATCAGTTTATATTCCTGTCTTTGAAACGAAAGGGCCTTTTGACGAGGCCGAGTTTTAAGAATGCGGACAAACAGCGCGATCTTCTTATTTCTTTTAACTTCGAACAGTCTTCTTTTTTCTTTTCTTTTTGTTTTAATAATATTAAAATTATATTATATGTTAACATGATAAATAAAGTCATTTTGAAATTTTGTCACAATTTCAAAAATTGTGAAAAAATATGCGGATAAGATAAATAAAAAAAAATCTTGTCATATCAATAGTAACAACTATTTCTTAATGAAAAAGTTTCAAAAGTTAATGAAAAAGCTAAATATGTATGAAATAGATCTTTATATATCTGAACATTTAATTTCATGATACTAATTACAAGCATGATTTAGATAAACGTGTAAACAATGATATTACTTCACAAATCTTCTAAATACATTTACACTGATAGTAAGATGATTTTCGCGCAATATTTTTTACTGCTTTCATTCATGTGTATCAAACAATTAATTCGCTCGAGAGAGAAGATCATCAATATGCGAGATATTAAAAGATTCATTATCTCGTAAAATCATACAATGGTCAAAGCGAAACCAGCCTCAAACTTTCGGTTTGTTCGTCGTTAGATGTAAAACACAATTCTTTGGTAGACAACAGTAGCGAGACCGTCGAGCGGAAAGGGAGAGGAAGCGGCTAGAAAAGAAGGCAGAAGAGACCTCCAGGAGAGAGAAAGTGTCATCCCGCTGAAAGGAACTACAACCGCGGTTTTACCTCTCTCTAAACAGCGCGCCGTGTGCACGCGCGCGATATGCGCGCGTGTAGAGGCGGCGCCAAATGTTTTCGAAACCGTAAGACGCGCGCCGCGGAGCTCTCGGCGGTTCACTGACCGAGTTATGACGTCACCGCGAGAGATACGACGTCCCCCTCCCCGACTCCGCGAACCGCCGTTCCACGCTAACGGTCGCGGCTAGACGAACGACGGTTGCGAGAGCGCGGTGTATCGCTATGCGTGTGACACGCGCGTGCCGCGTAGGTACTCACGCGCGCGCGAGTGGGCGTCATGCACGTGATACTTCTATTTCTATCTCTATTTTATTTTATTTTTATCTCATTTTTGTTTTTTGTGTTTTATATTTTGAATTTGTATCAACTGTATTGCATATCTTTTATAACAATATTTATACTTTGTAGGGAAGAGAAAGAGAGAGAAAGTGTCATTTATTAGCAAAACAAGATTTAACTCTGGTTCTGATTCCGATTTGCTTTCTCTCTCTCTCTCTCTCTCTCTCTCTGTTTTTTTTTCATTATTCAATTATTTTGCTTGGTTTCTAAATGTACACATTATATCGTAAACAATTTTACAATTTTCAATGTTTTAGCGTTTGAGAGAATCTCACTAAATTATTCTCAATAAATATAGCGATATCTGTATTCTATCTCTATTCAGATGTTTTATTGAAAGTTTTGCCTCGACAAGACGCAGAGCAGGATTGTTTTGAATTCGACCCATTGATCGAATTTAAATTATTTACACTCGCTCTCAATGCGCGGTTGCGCGATGACGACAGACAAATAAAACTTAGGTATTTGAATTTAAACTGTATGCAATCTCTCATTGTTAAACGTTCTTCGATATATGAATATATTCGTTCGTTATACCATTACATTTTGAAGTTACGAAACAATGTATTCTTAGAATACTTTATACGGGAATATGGAATTAATATGTATCTATTTTTCTCTCTACATTTTAAGACGTTAATTATTTTTATATATTTTAACATTTTATAATCATAATTGTCTCAAAAGACGAGATTCTTTCTTTTTTGCACATTATTTTACCACAACTTTGTCGATTATCTCGAAGAATTATTGAAAAATTGTTGAAAATGTTGAAAAAAATATTGAACAAAATATTGAAAAATTATTAATATTATTTAGTTATCATGATTTTTCACAATCTTCATTGCTATTGAAGAAATTTTTTTTCAGTTAGTACATGTGCACGGAAAATGAGAACACTCTTAACGTCGCGCAAGATTAAGATGAAAAAATATTAAACGTAGAAAAGAAAGTAAATATTACATGTTTCCGAGATTAAATATAGGGTGCGGTCAAAGTAATCTTACTACGAATGCTTTGAAGCATTGGCCAATCAGAAGAAAGAATTTTACGAATTAATCAATCAAAGAATGCTTCAAAGCATTTGTATTATACACTGACCATACCCATAGTCTTTCGGTTCACCTTGTTACGAGACTCTCTGTCTCCCGATTCGCAATGACTCGCGACGAACAGGTGCATGCGCGCGTGTGCGTACCGGCATGTTTATTCGATTAGAGTGGCTATAAAGCGACAAAGCGTGTGTCTGTCCGCATCCGTTTTCCGCCCAGACCTCTTAAATCCCCCAAGTGCAACGGGGCGCGTTGGCTCCTAGCCCGAATTTGCATTCCCCGCGATCTTTGCGATACAGGGTGTCCTCCTAATTCCCGCTTACTTGGCGCGTGGGTCGTGATGAATATCGAGTGAAAGGCACGCGGTTGCCCTGACACGCCCGATGCCGGATTTTCGTGGAAAACGAGGAAACGCTACGCTTGTTTCTGCGTTTTGTTCTCTTATTTCTGGGTACTGGTACAGAAATGCATCCACAGCACTGTCACGTTTCTATCGTTGCGCTTTTTTTTTCACTGTTTATTTCATTGCGTATAAGTCCTCGAGACATGCTCCTCTAAATTTTGCATACAAATAAATTGTTTTTATCCTCATATCATGATCAGCTTCGTATCGACGTACCATTGACTATTTGGGGTTTCATCATTTATTTATATGTATACAAAAGTTAGCGGGGCACAGTAGCGATATAGACTCTGAATCATCCAGCGTACACAGTCAAATATTCTATTAAGTGCAAGATAAATGTTCATTCAGTATTCATTGCTGTCATATATCACTTGTCAAATCCTTTAAAATAAAAATAATACCAAGTAAATGTAGTATCAAAATATTTTATAAACATGATATATAATATATAATATAACACATCATTTGAATTTAAAAGTGACACAAAATCTCACTCTCGCGAGTTTCTTTTACAAAAATTTGACTTTTCAATTTATTTTAAATCAATACAAAATATACTGGAACTTATCTTTAACTCTACATATAATTATAAATTATTACATATATAAATCTAAAAGGCGAAACGTCAAAATAACTGTGTATCGCACGTTCATAATTAGACTAGTATTCATAATCAGTTTTTATATTTAAGACCGTACAGTCTTAAGATGTCATGAACCAATCAGAGAGTTATATTAGCAACTTAAGACATTACTTAAGACGGTCCTAAAATAAAAATCGACTATGAGTATCGGCATTAGATTATAGGTCGGTATTCATAGTCAGATCTTATTTCAAGACCGTTGTAAGTAATGTCTTAAGATGCTAATACAGGCCTCTGATTGGTTCGTGACATCTCAAGACTGAACTTAAGACGGTCTTGAATATAAGAACTGACTATGAATACCGGCCATAGTTTCTTGCTGCTATATAATAGTCTCTCTGAACTTACCTCAAGCGTCTGCCGTAAGGTGAGATCAGGGAAAAAAATATCCTGCTGTTGTACGTAGCAGATTCTTCTGCGCCACCGTTTGGTGAGCCTCTCGCGATTCAACCAGATCTCACCGCCGTCCACGCCAACACGGCCGGACAAACAGTTCAGCAGTGTTGTTTTACCACAGCCTGCGTAACAAATATGCCAGACAAAAATTTAGCGCCTCCGTATGTTGTCATGTAAACTCGTTATATATTTCAGTGAATATATCTTTCACACATCGAGTGTTAGGTGTCTCTTACGCGCGTGAAAATCCTTATGTAAAGTCATATAAATTATCGGTGGACTAATAACCTTCGCTAATTTGAAAATCTACGATTTTGTACTTATCTATCTTCACTAACAAGAAAGGGTGATTTTGTCTACACATCGAGCAACATTTAAAAACTCCTAGCTATAACATATCATTAAAATCTTAGAAGTTTTAGTTCTTTGACTCTTCAAGTTGCTTAAAATGTTAAATTCTCATTTCTTCTATTTGTAAAGTCAATAAATTCTCAGACGCGATCTTCGAATATTCGAACTCGCTGCTTCTCTTTCTCGATCCAGGTCGATGAAACGGTAGATTTATATATAAAAATATTTTAAGAGAGAGAGATGCTCGAAGTGCGATAAATTACATAATTGTTAAAAACAAGCGGTATATGTTATTCGTAGCACGATCTTAAATGAAGAGTTAATGTAACTGTTATAGTATTATAAATGCGTTTACACTGAAAGAATCTTTCTTGTTAAAATACCACTGAAACTCGTGAGTATTACGAGTTCACCTTTAATCGTGTAATAAAGATTCAATTTTGTCCTTCTGTATTAGGAACGCCAGAATTTAACGTTGAAATAATTAAGCTCGGTGATTCGGCTGGATTTTGTATGTGGCGCACGGTGTGTTGGAACGGACTTTCTCGTGCAGCGATAAATATTCCAGCCGAACGAAATTGCCGGGCTGGTGTATATTTCGCCGCCGCGCGCATAAAAGCGGTTAAAGATAGAAACGCAGACTTAATTCCGTGCGACGTCCGTGCAACACCGTGCGATTAAGATACGCAAGAAATAATGTGAAACGTGAAAGAGTATTCGAGAAGCCGCGCAATTACGTTGGATCATTGGAGGGATGGGACGAAAAAGGATCATTACAGAAATGTAATGGTACAGAATAAACGCGAAGCTGTGTGTATGTTTTTTGTTATTAACGGTTCAACCGATGCGATGTATACGACGTAACTTTACGTGGCTATTTTTGGAACTGTTTTATACTCATCAGAATTTAACGTTCCTACTGTTGTTAATTATTTTGCATACATTATTTACGAAAAGAACGATTTTGCTGATTTAAAAATTTAACTAGATACAGATCTGAAAATAATTTGTTGGATTAATTATTACTATGTAGAACGTTCAAATTGTTTGCTAGAATGTCAAATCTTTTTGTAGTATTGTTCGTCATGCTTGAGTTTCCTGTCATAATTATTTTGATGGTACATTTTCAGATCTGTATTTAGATACTTCAGTAAAATCTTTCTGTGTATATCTCAGATATAAATATATATAAAAATTTATTATGTTTGCCAGTCCGTTCCGACGCACCATGCGCCACATACAAAATCCAGCCGAATCACCGAGTTTAATTATTTCGACGTTAAATTCTGGCGTTCCTAATACAGAAGAACAAAATTGAATCTGTATGACACGATTAAAGATGGACTCGTAATACTCACGAGTTTCAGTGGCATTTTAACAAGAAAGATTTTTTGAGTGTAATAATCTAATATTTTTAAATATAATTTGGAACTAAATATTTTATTGTCCACTTGAAAAAATAATTCTTTGAGAAATGTATCATCGTTATCGAATGCAATTGATATTACGCATGTTGCGAGAGTTAAAATGTGTTTGAGAAAGATTAACTAATATATGAAATAATGTGATACCTGAAGGGCCCATAACGGCCAATAGTTCGCCTGGCTTGACGACACCTGACACATCTCGAAGGAGCACTCGCTTGTCCTTGACTACCTGCAATCCCCGGAAGATTAGCTGCACCGGACGAGAATCCAGCGGGCACACCAACTGCAGCGCTGAGCTTTCCACTCTGTAAACATTAAAATATTGCACTTTCAGAAAAGACGCGTCTCTTGATTTTTCCGTCTTACATTTTTTAACATAAAAATTCTTATACTCGCGTAAGAAAATATCTAATATTTAAAAAGAAGATTCTTTTTTGAAAATAAGACATTACTGAAAATAAAAAAAATCATTTTAATGCAATACTGTTAATAATATAATAATAATAATTAATAAATAATATAATAATAATTATAATATAATATAATAATATAATATAATTAATAATATAATTCAGACAGAAATTAACATAAAAATCTTTAAAATATGATTTTCAAAGTGACACCGTTATAAAATTTCAAGTTACGTGCGGATTCGTCATTGGCACGCCGATTTCATTTGGAATCTTTTCGCGTAGCTACAATAAACCATTAGCGTAGATTCTGCAAGCGAAACTGCGGAATTATCGCCAGCGCTAAAGGTGCTAATTGCGTTTTCCAGATCTAGATTGCCGTATCAACACGTGACGTTGATATAAGGGAAAAAGGCGTTGATTACGTCCAGATGCTTTTATCGGGGGGATATGGCGTTAGCGAGATTAATCCGAATTTAATGGTTCGCGAGACATTTACGAGTATCCCATAAAAATTCACTTTGGCGCAAATCATCGGATAGGCGAATTTCGGTGGTCCATGTCATGGAGGGAGTCGTTAAAGCAAGGTGATGTAGATTCTAGTCAGACGTTTGCACTCGGCGCGAACGCGAGAAGCAAGCTTTATAATAACAATGACGTCTCATGGGAGTTATTTCACGACGGCAATTAAGCCTGGCGTGCGTTACGCTGAGAAATGGCGTTTCGCAATGCCAGAGAGACTCGTGCAATGTTGCTGGAAAATCTTTCTCTTTTCACCTGCCGACTGACCTCTTTCATATCTTTCAAGAACCTACCTCAATTTATTTGAAAATTTCCTCGCATTCTTCACAATTTATTAACTATACTTGTTTATGTTCGGATACAATAATATTCTTGATATTTCAATATTAGTGACACCTTGTTTATCGCTTTCTCAAAACTTGTATTTCTTTTATACAATTATAAGAGCCTACATAACTCTTATTAGAACTGGCGATTGAGATTGGAACGATTGTAAACAGAATATGAATATAAAAATGGAAATGTTCCACAAATAAGGTCTAAGTCAAGGCTAGTATTATGAATCTTTCCGTAAATATTTTCAATTCAAATAATATTGTTTTTCGTCAGAATAACTGTCCCATTATAGGTCTGTTTTTTTTAGCTAAAGTTCTGTGCAAGAAGTTCAGCTAAAAAGAACAGGTCTAATAAGACAACTGTTATTTTATTATAAACATACCGATTATATGTTAAACGATAATAAATTTGTGTGACAATTTCGGTGAAAAGTCAATACTCTTTCTGTGTGTTATATGAAATATATGTGCGTATGTGTATATATATTAAATATTGGCACGTAAATGCGTGTTTTTTTCATTTGTGCAAAAACGCATAAAGTCTATTTTGTTCTTTTTAATTTATATAATAATCCAAAAACAAATAGTGTTATGATCAGAAAGGTAAATTAAAAATTTTCAGATCATTATATATTACATACTCTAATAAAAATTTGTATCTAAATTTTCTTTAATCATTGGTTATTTCATTACTTTACATATATTTTATATTCTTTAGTACTATAATCACACTCTCAGATTGGATTTATGATAATACCGAAAAAAAAATTCTTGACGTACTTAATTCAATTCTTCCACACACTTAAGGTTAACTCTATATAATATAAAATTATAACTATATTAAGATTAAATCAATAATTTTTATTCTACTCCCTCGAATAAAATAAGATCAACATCTTGTTCTGAGACAAGTATAACACATATACATTTAGATTTAGAATTAAAGTCTATCCAGCAGGGGCGGATTCAAGGGGGAGGGGCATGGGAGCCATGCCCCCCCCTTGGGAGTTTCCCTTTTTAAAAATATTTATAGCAAAAGGTTATACATACTTTTAATATTTCTGAAATACTTAATCACAATTTTGATATTCCAAAAATATTTTTT
>NW_017256266.1:206371-259609 GCF_001594055.1 Mycetomoellerius zeteki
CATGCTAAACCTACCTATCATAGGTCACACTATGCGAGATTCGCATAGTGTGTTTAGCATGCTAGAAAACACGTGCAATTTTTCTCTCTACGAGAGAATTCGAGCTTCGAGCCTAGTTTTTCGTTGCCGAAAAATGTAAGATTAATAACATTTTGCAAACTTTTTTTCGCAAGAATAGAATAAAAGATTTCCTTTAGATCGATGTTAAAAATCGATGAAGAATATTGTGTCTAACAAAAATTTTTCTATTAAGAAAATTAATGAGATAGCATCAAGAAAATATTTCTTCTAGATTTTCATTCTAGATTTTAAAATTTTTCATTTAAGAAGAAAATCGATCTTATTTTCTTATAGATCAAGAAGTAATAGCATTGAATATAGAATGTATGTACTTTTCTGTGAGTTTTTGAATATGTACTTACTGATCTGTGTACGTGCATTGATTTGTCGTTAAGTGATCTGAGTGCACCGTTTCCAATTCGTGCATTTCGTGTCGATCATTTATATCTGTTGATATTACATTTATTATATATGTTGATCCTCGATTATCTGATAATGTGTCTTCATCTTCTATATTTTCTGAACGTATATTTTGGATTATTTCTTCCACATTATCTTCCATATTAAATTTATCTATACCATGCTTGTTAAGTAAATGCTCTTTTAATTTTTTTTTTAAACGTGTTTTTTTATACGTTACGTTTTCGTCACAATGTTTGCACTGTATGTTAGACGTTTTTAAAGTATAATGTTCTAACAGCCACGTTTTATCATGGTTTTGCACCTTCATCAATGTGACTGTGTGTTTTGATCCGGGCAGCGACTGAATGTGATGAATAGAAATTGCTTCAAGAAGTACCGAAAAGCGACACCTAGTCCCTGTGTTGCCAAGTTACGATTTTCCCCTAAATTTGGAGGGTTTTAATTCCCACCGGAGGGACAAAATGTTTAAGGGAATTTTTAAAGGACTTCCTAAGATGAAAATATAAAGATCTATAGCTAATGAGTGCCAATCCTGGTAGTTCTTATTAGCACGGATACACCACATTCATTTTCGATACTATGATTTTTTTATAGATTTTTGTAAAGTTTTAACAAAATTCTACAAAAATCTACAAAAAAATGCTAGAATTGGAATACTTTTGTTAATTTTGTGAAATTTTTTCCACCAGGGATATGCGTTTATCACGATTTTTTTTTAGATTTCATGTTCGTGCAGTGCGAATTTTAGGGGGAAATTCAGGGAATTTGCTTCTAGCTGTTGTTTATGGGAAATTTTAAGATACGTTTTAAAGGAGCACTTTTAAAATCATTTGGGTAGCGATCATGTAACTTTTTCCTTAGGGTGGAAACGTGAAAATTTTTCATATGTTGTGTGTATATGTACATACATATGTATATACATATCAGTGTATATGTACATGTTGAAGAATATATGCAGTTTATTGAGAATTCATAAACGGAAAAATACTCCACAAAGCGACATAAAAATTGTATTGAAACGCAATAGCACTTCAATATTTCGTATTGTCTATACATATATATGAAACATCGAGCGCTTTCGCGTTCGGAAATTGCGTCATCCTGTATTTGTTCCTTGTGATTAAAATGTTATTATATCGTACGCGATTTTTTATCGTTTATATTCTGGAAATAGTGGTAACGAACTAAAGACGATAAAGGTGCCTTTTCATGTTGACGCTCGACGCTCCTTTTTAGAGTCAAAACAGATCATGTGATAAAAATTGACAAATATCAAGCGACAAATTTCGACGTAACCTATTTTGATGCTAAAAGCGAGCGTCGAGCGTCTGCATGGAAAGGTACCTTAAAGATACTTGCGTAAAGTACGCACGCACTCACTCACTTGGTTGTAAGGGTGCAGTCCCATGGAGCATATCGCGCGTATCGCGGATCGCGCGTATCGAAAATCTGACCAATCGCGGATGTTCCGCTGTTTTAGATGCGCGAAAGTTTCGTTCCTATGGTTCCATGGAGCGGAATTCGCGTAAGCGGATCAGGCGGATAGTCAATCATAAAACGAGTTTCGTTATTTTTCTTTATTTGCCTTCATCTAAACAGTTGTATGATTGGTAAACCGCCGATCCGTTTACGTTAATTCCGCTTCATGGGACCATATAGGAACGAAATTATCGCGTATCGAAAACAGCGGAACAAAACTGACTTCTGCGAACGAATTACTGTAGGACCGCAGAAAAAAGAGGATAGCCGCAAAAAGTATAATCATATTGTGTAAGTAAATTTTATTAAATACTAATTTATTTAATATAATTAAATTTTAAAAAAAATAGAACAATTGAAGGGCTAAGAGCCAGTTATGTAATAAAGAACGTTTAATTTAAAACATAAAGATAATTAAAATAATCATGATTATAACATTTTATTTTATATTTACAGAGTCTTTTATTATTTATTATTTTTATATACGCGGTCGAAATGGAGCGTTATAATCATGATTATTTTAATTATAATATCTTTATTAAATGTTCTTTATTACATAACTGGCTCTTAGCCCTTCAATTATTCTATTTTGTTTTATACACTTACAGAGTCTTATTATTATTTATTAAATTAAAAAATTCGCAATGGTTTAACAAGTGTAGAATGAAATAAAAAACAATATTGCTTTTGCTGTTATTAACAAAACGTTTAGACCACAACCACAATGCTTTCATCAAGCAGGAAATATATCATAAAATTATTAAAACATATGAGCTTTATTCTATATTAAGAAAAAGTGAGAACAAACCTATTAATAGAAGAAAACGAAAATATTGGGTCAGTCGAATATTTACTATTGAACGATGGTTAGCACAAGGAGCAAGCAATAATCTCGTTAATGAACTGGAGCAACAAGATCGTGAATTCGTGAATCGTGAAAGATATTCACTGTCTTCTTTTTTATTTCAGATCAAGCTTCTTCTTCTTTGAGTTTAAATGACTCAGGTTCTCGTTGACGAGGTAAACGCAGCTAGTCGTACAAGGCACAATCGAAACCGGCAATGCTTTCCCAAAAACGATATTGCAACACTCGACGCAATCTTGCGATTCTACGCATATCACATCTCGAGGGCTGCCATATGACACTACTTCTTTAGACCAAGCGATTTTACTTAAATTCGGTGCGTATTACGCTACAATAATGGATTCGGCGGAACGGCGGCGTTCGAAAATAGCGGAACGTCCGCGATTGGTCAGATTTTCGATACACGCGATCCGCGATACGCGCGATACGCGCGATACGCTCCATGGGACTGCACCCTAAAGCGGGGAACACAGACTCTTGCATAACGCATAACACGTAATGCACAAGAAAATGAACCAATCAAAATCCTTCATTTCCTTCCTTTCAATGAAATAAAGATATCTGATTGGTTGAATTTCTTATGCTTTATGTGGTATGCGTTATGTGAGAGTCTGTGCTCCCCGCTTAAAGCTCTAGATATACCAAAGCGCAATCCTTTTATCTAAATTGACAACTTTCTTATTGACTATTTTGACCGTCATAGTCTAAATCTGACTGAATTTCTACAAGTTTTCCTGATGGGTATCCTTAAATTTCTACACGTCCTGTGTAGAAATTTAAGTAGTATTCCAGTCGGTGTTTTCCCTAATTATTATTAGAAAATCTCTGGTTAGAAAATCTCGTCAGAATCCGATTGGGAAATATCTCACTTTTAAAAAGGATACCGAGGAAAACTTGTAGGAATTCAGTCAGATTTATTAGCCGAATTCCTATTATACGGAAAGAATAGTTTTATTGATATATTTAGAAATTAATTAATCTAGTTTTATTGTTAAAGTAAGTATGACTAATTAATATCATATTTTAGAATAAAATAATGAGAGAAAAAAAGTTTTCTCTCTAAATTCGGGAATTAATTTTATAATGCTTCTAAACGATTCACCCATCCTCAAGTTGTACCACACCTCGCATGATTTTGCAATCGTATGGGAACTGCTGTACTTCGATAACTCACGAATCCTGTATGTTAACGTATGTATAATTGTGACATATCCGATCAATAGAAATATTAAAAATAGAGTTTATGTAAAGTTTAAATATATTTTCTTTATAAACTCTTTAAAAGTATGGTAAATCAGTGCATTATTACTAATTTCAAATTTTCTATTCGGGGTATTATTAGTATATGATATGGGTCTACTTGACGCTTCGAAGCATTTATTTGTAGCATCAAATGGACCGTAACCATGGTTATTAGGTGGAAAATAGAGGACCTTTGCGCTACTTTGGTATATCTAGAGCTTTACTCGGTCGACGATACAAGCGTCACGTGCGACAAACGTCCACCGTGAAAAATCCATCGCGGTACGGGAATACGTCATCCGTGACGGCGCGTCGGGGAAATCGGGAAGAAACTAAGCCAAGAACGCGCTCGAATCCGTGGTGCACGCGAAAAAAGCGAGGGTCGTTGAACAACGGGCTCAGATAATAAATTCCCAGCGTGGCGATGTCACGTCATCCCGGGTTCGTTGAACCTACCCGCTCATTGGATGTCGGTATCCAGAGGGAGAAAAGAGCAGGGAAGAGGGAGGGGAAGGGGGTGCGATGAGAAAGAACGAGAGATAGAAAAAAAAAACATTGTTCATTCAAAATTCAGCATATCTTTTCAGGAAGCTAATTTCGGTGATTTCTCCATGTATGACATAGTTATATTGAAGAAAGATATCATTGATTACTTACAAAATATAAAATATGAAGAGTTTTGCATTTTTCGGATTAATAAAAAATTAAAAAAAATAATTTTGTCTTAAAATCTTTACTTTAGAGGGACATTCACCCCTTACCATGTTTTCAATTATATAAAATCTTTAAGTATAGTAAAAAAATAATGAAAATGACAAATATATTTATTACATATATTAATATATTATATTTAAATACAGTCTTAAAACTATTGTTGCTCTTATCATTTTGAATTTCATCTCCAACTTAAAACTGATTTTTTCCTAACAAAAAAATCGGTATTTTTACTTATGTAAAATCCGTAATAATATTCCTAAAAAATATCATTTAATATTAACGTACATTTTGCCTTTACTTCTATCCTTCATATAGAAAAATTTTACGATAATAATGGCATCTAACGAGCACCGTCGCCTCTTTACATTTTTCAGACATTTCAGCTTGTGACAGTATGACGTTTAACATTCTGTTATAAAAAGACAGGAGGAAGCGATGAAAGCAAGAAAAGCAAAAAAGAAGATAAAAACGGGTAAAACTTTCAAAAAGGGTGAAACAAGGGGAAGAGAAACGAGGATTTCGCCAGTTTGAATAATATTTATCGCATTTCTATCGGGGTCATCGTCGACTTATCGTCATAATAACACACAGTTCATACAATAGATATAAATGCGACACGCGCGCGTTCGTGTGACAGGGAAAATATAATTATTTCCTGAGCTTGTACAAGAATATCAAACCGATGCTCTCGAATTTAAGCGATTTAATGCCCATTTCTATCTTGATTTCTACCAATGTAGTTTAATTTTAATCTCGGTTCAACTAACTCTTCATTTTTTTTTAGTTTTAAGTATTAAAAAAAGATGAAGAGTAAGTTGAACTGAGATTAAAGTTAATCTACATTGGTAGAAACGGGCATAAATCGAGGATGTACGATGATTTTATAATACATATGCAACTCGTCATTGTAACAATCACATGTTACTTGCATCTGAATCTAAAGGGGGTTGCCGCGAAGCGTGACCGTTCAATCACGCGTGAATGATTGCGCGAATTAATTTCACCACCTCGCCGCACCAGAGGGCCCTGGTTAATTCTAGATTTCGTGCCAAACACGCTGCGACGACGTCTTTTTAACCGCCGTGACGGGCGGGTATGCCCCCCGCCCGTCGCATTCATTTTCAGACATTTTTATATCTGCTCTCGCTCCACCCGGGTGTCAAGTCGGGGTCGCGCGGGGTTAAGTCTCGTTGAAGGAAGTTACGAACGCACGCCAAATTAATCCTACGCGGGTTCATCGACCTGGCCATGACGCGCCGGCTTTTTTCGCGCTATCGTGCGCCTTTTCCGCTTTCGCACGCGCGAAACGTGACGCACACCCGCCGCATTTATTACGAGAGCACTTGACGCGACTGTCGTGTCTCCTGGATTGATGATTAACTTCGAATGTGCATTGCATAGAGCAGCTTACAAAAGCGTTTCCCTGTTTAGATCATACTGATTCGAACCGAATATATACCGAAATAATAAAAAATATATACGAGAATATTTTGAATAAAATTTAATCATACTGTAAGCGTATTGCGATTATGTATATACATTGAAAAAAAAGTGCTGTATTAACAGCATTATTTCAGTTGGAAATAATTCTGTTAATTCAATTCAAACATTATTAATGAAACAAACGATATGCTTTTGTTTTGATAAAATTTTATTTGTTTCATTAAATCAATAAGTTTTAATTTTCAATTAAAATAATGCTGTTGCTGCAACATTATTTTTTCAGTGTAGGCTTTCCGAATAAGCATATCTCACACACACATTGGAATCTTCATTCTCTCAAGATAATTATATAATTATAAAGCACTTTTATATATATAATGTTGTTAAAGCTTTGTTTCTGATATTATTTTCATATTTCTTATAACTCAAGCGTTAGTGTGATTTTATAAGTTTTATATTATCCGAAACTCGTAAAAAGTGAGAATCATTTTGAAATTATTTCCTCGTTGGTGTGCCTTATCTCTATGTTATATTCTTTTTGTCATTTTCGTAGTTCATTGTTTCAATGTCAAGTCGAGGTCTCTCGGGTTAAGTCTCGCCAAAGAAAGTCGAATTCACCAAATTAACCCTGCCTGAGTTCATTGAACCAATGTGAAGACACATGCGTAATTAATAACTGGATTCCCGCATCTTCCACGATCACTTCATGTGAATAAAACCATTCTCGCAAAATACTGAATACGTAATCGATGGAAATAATTTATTGTGATCGTGACGTAAATTATTTCCAAAATTTGAGTAACTCGGAGGATCTCGGTGTTGCAGGATCTCTAATATTTTTGTTAAAAACCTCGCTGTTGAAACTTCAATAATGTTAAAATGTCATTAATCTTTAACATAAAAAGCTATATCTATATTTATCCTAATTATTTGCGCTTACAGGATAAGAGTATCAGTTGTGATAAGAACAGAATAAAATATTAACGGTAACATAAATCTTAGTAATATTTCATTTAATATCTTAGTACGCTGAGGTGAGAGTTTAATATCAACATCAAAATATAGTTTTGAATAAGCTTAAAATTTCGATCAAGTTTCTATAATACAACTTCGATTCCTATTCTTCATCAGCTTTGCTACAAAATATTTCATCACTTTTTTCATCTCATACATAATACAGTGAGTATTTCTCTGGATATCTTTCTTTGGTTATGAACGAATTTATTCCCAAGATAGCCACGCTTTGCCATGAATTTTACATCGAAATTAAATGTTGAGGTTAATTTGATTTTAAATCATTTCATCATATTGAGTCCAGACTCGAAGAAACCAGCACGGAAAGAAGTTCATCAACTCGATGGCGAATGACACAATGTGGTGTAAATCAGATCGGAGAAAGTCGTAACCTCAATTAATTAACCCCGGCGACACGGCAGTGACTCGTTCGCAGGGTTCATTGAACCTCGGGCAAGTGGTCGAGCTCGTCGAAGGGCACTTGGGCTACTCACCTGATAAGGTCGCTAGGATAAACTAGCGAGCCGATTGACGCGTGCAAAAGTTGGAGATTAATCCAGACTACCATGCCATCGCAAAATGGAGAATAGATAAGGTCGCTTGACAACAGTTACGACAATCGATCGATGATCGTCCCAATCAAGAACTATCTTCGAAGGATAATCCGACGTAAAAAGGAATGTCTTGTTCCTGCGTAACAAAAGTATTACGCCGGCTGTGTCTCGAGGGATATTTCAAAGTTTAGGATGGGATCGCGACATTGATAACATTTTAAGAAGGGTAAATACATATATACCTATTCTTACGACGCGCGCACAAGTAGAGAATGACGCAAGCTTCAAGCTGGGAGAGCCTCCTCCTTCTTTTACATGAAAAGCGTTTAAAGACCGCGCACGACAAGCTATCTCTGCGGCTATCTCGGCCGGAAAGTGGGACGGCACGGTATGTCCAGCTCTTCTCACGAAGGTTTTATCACCTCGCTATCGCCTATAGTTCGCAATAACTGCCGTAGTAGAAAGTATAGATGCCTAGTGGTCATAGCTCGGCAGCTCTCACGATCAGATAACGTATGATTGTATGCAGATCCGCGTGTATATGGTCCACCATGCACTTTGCAATTTTTACATCCCATTTCACCTTTCTTTGCTATTCCTCGTGGAAATGGCGCTGACACTCGCGCGCGTGAAATGCGCGTACGGAAAAACTTTTGCAACGAAACTTTTACCTCGTGCGACTGGACGCGCGACATCCCGTAATCGAATATATATATGGTAAGAAGCGCAGATTGTTTTCTTAAACTTTCTTAAATTTCAAGCTTGCATTCTTATAACGCGGATTCTTCGTTTATAGTATTTGATGTATTTATATTACATCGCATTTTACGAAAAGTTTGCAGAAATATTCGCTGTAGAAAATATCTATACAATTTATTGGTAATATTAAAAGATAAATTTAATTTAACCTTCCGTTTGCAATTATATTTTTTACTTTCTTTATCCAAGTTTTTTTTTACTATTCTAGGCTTTTAAAATGTAAAAAAATTCAGGGTTACTTTTCAACATTTCTATTATATCACCAAAATAATTTTTTTAACAAGACATTTTAGAAAGGGGGCCTCATTATTTCAGAGAAAGAGCGAAATTTAAATTGAGACAAAAAAGATTGCAAACGTTAATTTCCTTGCATTGTAGAATATAGCTTCATTTAATTTTAGTTTGATTTTAATAATCTTTTTTGGTCGAGGAAAATCGGATACGAGTTGCTATTTCCAAATCGAGAAACTCGATACGTTGATAGACCAAAACATTTTGGTCGCTAGTGATTCCATTTTTGTAGTTACATACAAAAATATTCAATTTCCAGCTGTGGCGTGTCGTGTGTTACTGGAGTTTGACAAAGTTCAAAGAAAAGCAATCAGTTTATTTCGAATGTTTTAAGCGTTTTAAACAACCATGTTTTCAGGTAAAAAGAGTGAATCTTATCTGATAAAATTTAGTCAACACACCACGTATGTTTGTTTTAATCTTTCATCTCGTTTTTCATTGTTGAGCTTTATAGCGTTTTCGATCCGGTGTTTTATGGCTGCAACTGAATTTTATTTGAACGAAGTGAATAATTTTTCTCGTTTTCGAGGCGTTAATCAAGTTTGACTGAACGTCCAGATCAAACGAGCTGTATGTACCTAGTTGTATACACGCTGTGAGTACCGAAGTAGGCTCGTTTTCGTTTAACCGCGCGAAACGAAACGGGTTTTCTGCAGTGTTCCTCGTTGTCCACGAGATTTTCTGTAAAACAGTTCGTTGACAGTGAAGGAATCCTGTGCGATCGGGATAACTAAATTATGAAGAACAGTTTCACACAAAATTTTACTTTGCAAAAATTCCTTTTTTCGATTGCAGCAATGAATTTTTACAAAGAAAAAAAGAATTAATCCTATTCAATTGCATTAGCTTAAGAATGAAATTAACAATGAATTTAATAAGTGATTTATATTCACACGCTAATTATAATCCATTAAATTTTTTGATTTTTACATATAAACGATTATTAAAGAGTATCTATTTTATATATATATATATAAAATATATAACTAAAATATATAACTAACACTCTCTCTCTCTCTCTCTATATATATATATATATATATATACACACACAGGGTGTTAGTTAAGTATGTTGCCATATTCAACAGAGCGATTCTTTGATTTATTTCAGGTAAAAAAGTTCATATAAATGTGTCCCAAACGGTTTAGTTTCCGAAATAAAAAAATTTAAACGTGTAGTAATAATCTGTTTATTTGAAAGAAATACAGCTTGATACAACTAGTCAAAAACTAGTCAAAAACAGAAAAACAAAAACAGACCTCAATTCTTCTGATGAAATAAAACAATTAGATGAATTGTTGAAAATGTCCACTTTATGATTTTGATTGGACTGAAACAATTTAGCTCGAAAACGTATATACAAGCTAACTGACCCGCAGCAACATCGGAACTGAAGCCTATTTTTGATTTTGTGACTTTGTCACTTTGTTTACGGTTGTGCGAATGGTAACTCACGTGAAGCAAGGCGTATTTATGCAGGAAGATATCTCCAACGCAATTTATCGTTTCGTCAGACATTTGCGAACATGCACCTGTATTTCGGAAACTAAGCCGTTTAAAACACATGTTTATATGGACTTTTTTACTTGAAATAAACCAAAGAATTGCTCTTGAGTATGACAACGTACTTAACTAACACCTTGTATATATATATATATATATAGAAAGAAAAAGAAGATATCCAATTTATTAATTTTAATCTCAAGTCACATTCCTAATTAAATTAATTAATTCATTGTTTATGGTGCAAAATGTGCATTTAGCTTTAAAATTAGGGTTCTGTTAGAAGTCAAGGTTTCAAATATAAACTGCCGAATTCATAATCGGAAAAATTGAAGGTTCTTATACGGGTCCTTCAGATCTAAGTGCCGAAATGTGAACGCAAAATCACGTATTCGCATCATTATTCAGACTGGACGATGCTGAGATAAAATGAATTTTTCTCCTGCGAACGATCGTTGGCGCGAATGTTGCCGCAATGACGCGCAACAGTGGACAACGGTGCAACGCGCACCGAGGCGCGACGCCGGTGCGTATCGCGGTTCGTGCCCGCGGCACGGCTACGTGCCGAGCATGAAGGAGAGTAAACGCAATAACTGTATCTCTGGTCCAGGGGGTCACTGTTCCACGGCTGCACACGCCCGACCGTACCTTGTCGTTCTTACACGGCTGCCACTGCATGCAGAGATGGTTCTAGAGTCAACGGTGCCCCGAGCAAGAAAAAATCTCGCATCCGCGTGCAATTCGCATGTGCAGTTGCAACCATATATTCGTTTACTATTTATGCAAAAACCTTGCGTTTTCCCGAACGCACGGATTCTTATGCGCGCGAGATTTTATTAAAACAGATCTATCTGATATACAAAATGACACAAAAGCATCGAAGTATTTTTTTTCGATCGTAGATATATTCTATTCTATTCAGATAGATATATTATGCTTTTATTTTTTATGTCATCAAAACGTGAAATATTATGTAATACATAATCAATATCTTTAAGTGATCATTATTATCTTTATATATCTAACTCAGATTTGATACATTAGTGACATATGCAATTAATTAACTATCAATTATTGTTAATAATACACACAAGTTTTACATAACCATGCTTTGCAGAAGAAATCCGTTATTTTTATTGCACGTATTACAAAAGAAATATATGTGCACTTGTAAAAATAAATATTATAAGAAAAAGATTGACAATTTGATTGGTTGCATGGTTTACTGCAGTTACAAGTTAAAATATGATTTTACTGAAGTATTTAAAAGTTCAGCTAGATGCAGATCTGAAAATATTGTTGGACTATTAAAATAATTATGTAGGATGTTCAATCTGGCTGCTAGAATATAAAACTTGTTGTGGCATTACTCATTATGCTCGAATTTTTTACATTAAAATTTTGATGATTCAACAAAATTATTTTCAGATCTGTATCTACCTAAATTTTTAGATATTTCAGTAAAATCGTTTCGAATAGTAGTATGGTTTTGAAATAATCATCTGAACATAATAATCGAGGACACTTTTAAAAATTATTAAGTATTTTTTCTAATAGTAATAACTGTAACTGTACCTTTGAAAAGCTTTTTATATAGAAATGGCTATGGCCGATTTTTTGAGCAGTGACTATATAATCTGCTAAAAATTTTTGAATTTTTTATAACTTTTATTTTTACAAGTTTATATAAGTATATATATTCTTTTTATACTACATGCTAAAAAGCGACAGATTTTTTTTGCAGAATGTTTAATTTATCCGTTTATTACGAAATAACATCCATTTACATAGAAACATAGTTTCATCAACTTCTTAATTGTTATCCTGTATATAAATTATATTAAATTATTTTAAATATTTAGTATAGAGCAATTAAATTATATTCATTGCGTATCGAAATAAGAAAAAAAAATGCAAGCTAATATAAGCCGATACTGGATGGTTATGTAAAATTTATGTGTTTAATTTATTTTATTTTATACATTCGTTACAAGGTAACAGGTCAATTTCAAAAACTTCTTAATTGTAAATAAAACATGTAAATAAAACAATAATTCAATATTAAAATTAAATAATCTATAATCTCTTAATTTTGAGACATGATATCACTGTTGCGAAAATATAAACATGTCTACAAAGAAAATGAGTAGAAAAGTTGACCGAGCACTCCAATATCCATCTAATTCGCGTTCTAATTCGATAAAAACCTGTCGACCATTTACTATCTGCAAGGAAAAAAAGGATATAACTGACGGTATCTGTATGCGATTGCAACGCTTACGAATCGAAATGTCAAACCGTCGCGGTAGCTTGAATTCATTTCGTTTGGTAAGCGGATTAAATATTCCTCGCGAGAAACGACGATGACGCACTACCGAACACCGTAAGCACTGCCTACAATGCGCCTACGCTCCTCAAACCCACATATTTATCCGAAAAAAAATCAATTTCCTGGTAGATCAGTGGAGATCACTTTGATGCAGGTAGCCGTTGCAGAGATCAGATTTTCTGCATTTTTATACAGGAATCGGCGTCAAAAATATATTTCCAATTAATGGCTTTTGCACTTCCATTTCTTTCTCTTTCTCTCTCTCTCTTTCTCTCTCTCTCTCTCTCTCAAATATCAATTTCTGTTTCTGTTATCCAATAACGTTACTGAAGCAGATAAAATGAAAATATATCACAGCTTTAGTAATAACATCATTTTGATAGTAATACCAATAAACATAGTAGTACTGCATTATCAGGTTATCATTTTGGATAAAATATAGAAAAGTATAGAAGAGAAAGTTCATGAGAAATGGCATTGACAGGAGAAAAATGAGAGAAAAATTGTTTTATCTGTAAAACATCGTACCGCGAACAAGTAAATCGCTCTATCAAATAAATTTAATCTTTATTACCACAATCACTGGAAGCAAGTCATTGCACTCCTCCAGCAGAAGTTTCCAATATCTCTCTCGTAAAATAAGTCACATTTAAAACGCTATGAAGAAAACGTATATGACCTTTTTTTGAATTAATAATTAAATGACGAGATTAAAACTATATCTATCTGTAGATCTTTTCAACACGTTCTAGATAAAGAAAAACATTTTCTTTTCCAGTACTCCTTAAAAATTAAAGATTCGCCGAATATTATACTGCTCGCAAAGATACCCATCGTTCTTCGGCAATTATCTAAAATTTATCAAACCGACGGCGAACAAGCGATCGATCCGGAAGAAACTGTCTACTGGAGTTCCGGGAGGTCATATAATTTCCGGTTGACGAGGCCGTTAGAAGTGCATCTGCTAGAAACTAATTGAAGATCGAAGAGTGTGTACTCGTGAGGAAGAAAAAAAGTGAGGAAGGGAGGGAGGGGAGTAAGTAAGTGAGAAGCAGGCAAAGATGAAGAGAAAGAATTGTCGAAGTACTCGCAACGAGAGGGAAGACAAAAGAGAAGTCTGGGGCAGAGAGGAGGGAGCAAAAGAGCCGGAGGAGTCGTCGCCGTCGTCGCAAGGAGGGAGCGAGAAGAAAAAAAAGGAGGAGAATGAGGATGATGCGGAGAGAGGAGAGAGATAGCGCGCGTTGCCAAGAATATCCAAGGGCCGATGACCTGTGACACAGTCGTATATATACTTAATATGATCGCTCAACGTCTAACTTGTGCATAGATATGCCGGTGTTGCATGCGTATGTATTTATGCATTTACGTGGATGTGTGCGTGCGTGTTGCGCATGCAAAATCACGAGCTATCGTTCGGCAATTAATCGTCTCCTCGCAATACTCAACGCAAACTGTTGTGTGTATTTTCGCGTCCGTATACAAGATATAATTAGTGTTATTTGTCTTCCGAAATAATCAAACGTCACGAAATTATCCGAATGAACGTATAAAAAGATGCATATTCAGTATATTACGTATGCTTGAAGAAACTTTAGATAATGTTCGCTCAAAAATAAATGATGTTTATTTTTTAATTTTGATCAGATTTTAAGCTGCTAAATTTCATATGAAGAAATAAAAAATTTCACGTTTTTAATTATTTGTTTATAAAATAAAACGAAATATCAAAAAATACAATTACAACAATGGAAAACAAAATTATACACATATTTTTAGTTTTAAATATAAAAATGCCACTTATAAATAAATCGCTTTTCTTTATTTCCAAAAATTTAATATGTGCGAGTTTTTACTGTTTTATATACACATATATATAGGTATACATATATTAATATAAAAAAATACTTTTTATATTACGAGTTGCAATAAAAAATATAACTATGAGATAGATTCAAATATAATACGTATCGAGAGAAAACAATTTCAATTTTGTGACCATTATTTCATACTGCGATATTGATAGCGACGATGAGTTTTTTAGTAATATGTATATTTGTATTTAATTATTATATGCTATATTTACATTTAATGGATTTTTTTTAAAACGGTACACTGAATAATTTCTCATATTACGAACTCGAAAGAGGAAAATCCAAATACATTAGAATATATCGCAGAATTATCAATTATATTATAGATACACACATTTGGAAGTTTTACAAATCCCAAACATGCGATGTAAAAAGAATAAAATGCTTCTTAGGGAAGTTTAAGTGAATGTTGTTTAAATCTTAAACAACATTCAACGTTGTTTGAAAAATGGTCTAAGATGATATTTCTTCATGTGATTCTTATTCCCTTCGATAAAACAAAACGTTTCATTCTCCCTATAATTTTAATAAAAATATAACAGGACAAAAAAACGAGATTTACGCGATTATCGTTCGTTTTCAATACGTCCATCCCTACTAATTTCTCGTTAAATACAGGTTACAAAACCCTCGCTTAGGTACATATCTTATGCTTTTGTTATATTCTGTGAAGTTGCGTGACATTCGCGAGCAGTGCGATCACTCCTCGAAGATTCAATTAACTATTGTGTGCGGCGAACATCGTTGAATCAGCTTGACGGATCGCCGGCGTCTCGGCGTCGACGTCGTGCGTGTTCACCAAGAACTGCCGCGCGGGTCGTCGCACGGAAAGTCGATCGGTCTCCTCGACGGGGAACGGTTTCACCACACGGTAAAAAAAATTCTCTCTCCCTCCCCCTTTCTCTCTCTCTCTCTCTCTCTCTCTCTTTGTTCGCCACAAACTCTCTCTCTGTCCTTCCTTGAGTTCCCTTTTCGAATCGATTCAACTGCGTTCGTCAGCCCTCTCCGCTGCCGTTCCTTCTGCGGTCCTTCTAGAAGCGGGATTGTTGAGTGAGTAGCCGCCTCCTCTCCTGTTCGGCCGCTGTAAATCGCGCTCACGTGAAGTACTAAAAGATCCTCGTAACGGTATTTAACCCCTAACCGTAATTTACGGCGCCGCAACGGCGCGGCGTTCGATCATTTTCGGTGGATCGTTCTGTTTTTTCCTTCTCTTCGCGCATACGTCGGCCGCGCAGCGGACTCGGTCGACCTTAATTAAATGTACTTAAGTCCGAAGCGCTTTACGTGTCATGCTTGGGGAAACCGATTTTATTGAAACGGCGATCGTCGCGGACACAATTGTGATCAAGTGCTATCGACGAAGTGTAACAATCGAGATATATTTGGACGACTGGAAAGATAAATATTGACCCGGAAAATCTCTAGCGTTGAAAGCGGCTGAACCGATTATTCAATTGTTAAAATCATACGCAGAATAAAGAACATACCACAGTTTCCTACCATAAATATCATATTTATTTCACTGAAAACGTTTCTAATAGCGGCTACATTGATGCCGTCACGATAGATATATTGTACATAATTAAAACAGTTTTTCTCCATTATGTATAAGCTTCGGAATAAGTTTCCCTGAAAAGAACGAAAGCCACTAATTTTTAATATTTTTACCGAATATCTTCTCGTTTTCGGATAATATATATATATATATATCAGAGGAAATAGTTAATTAATTAAAAATCGGACTAACGGAAGAATCTAAAAAAACGTTGCATATTTAGGTATCATTAGCAAGAGCTAATGATACCTAAATATGCAACGTTTTTTTAGATTCTTCCGATTATTTTAGCTTCTATTTTTTTCTCAGTTTGGTTTTTAATATTTATGAGTGAAAGCTGGGCTTGGTATAAGACACCTTCCATACGCATAGTGTCTAGAAATTGATTTCGGCTTGCTCAATGCGCTTTCTCGCATAGGGCCTCACTGGAAGGATGGCAGCAAAAGGGAATTCGAAAACGGTACTGTTCCCATTCAAGCCGACGAGACCGTCGGACGTTTGCCGTATATACACGTACTCGCACGCATACACCGCATGCACGTATGCGCCTTGCCGCGAGCGCGCGGTTGTTTTCCAACGTGCCGTTGACCTCGTGCCGCATATGCATACATATACATATAGGGTGTTTGGTGAACCGTAGTACAAACGGAAATTAGGTGATTCCTTCGTCCAAACAGTACAAGTGAGACAGCGCAAATATTTCCTTTTCGTCGCAAATGTCATCTTAGAGTCTTAGAGTCGTCTGTGCGATTTGACGTTCGTGTCGTATTATCGACACAGAAATTGCACGTTTTCTTCGAATTTACAAGCGACAAAAATTGGCAGACTAACGAAGAGTAAGAGGAAAAGAGCGTTGCGTAAAACTCGGACTTTAAAGAAGACTTTGCGAATTAGTTCGCGGGATTTATGCGGATAGCTGATGAAATTTCGTTTCTCAAGCAATTTCATTTTACAGAGAAGATTTCGAATTGCATTCTAATGCTACTTAATCCTTCGTTAACACACTTTTTTTGCTACTTTGCCATATTGAGCAAAGTAAGTAGCAAAAATATCTATTGAGGTCCAGAGAGTAATTCTTTTGATATGTCTTTATCTAAATATCAATAAGTGAGCTTATTTAGTGTATAAATATTATATTTTTAAATACATAAAAGATAATTATAGTGTGTATTGCCCCTTTAATCATTATTTATACATTAGATTTTTAAATTATAAAAAGATACTGTTCGCAAAATACACGCATATAAATTTTTCGCAAGGGTCAATTCGATTTACATGTGACGAATTAGAGGATTAAGGATATTTATCGCTGAACATCAAAATTTTACAGGAAGTGATTGTCATTTTTGAATCCTCGATCCAGAAGCACTAATGCGAGATTCATAGATTTCATAGAAGCTGGTGGATTGATGGATACCGCGCGATACACTGTATACAAACGGTGCGTGTTACTTCCTCGTCGATCGTGTGCGTCGATCGAGAAAACGGACCCTCGAGGAGCGGTATCATACCGTACGCGGCAATCGGCCAAGCGTGCGAGCTGAAAAGTCCGCTGTAATCGTGGGTGGCGATATCGCGACTTTGATTTCACGCCACTGACTTCGCGATTTTCACATGTCACTTGGAAATATGACTATCGCGGCATTGCATAAGGATAATGAACTCGAGCAGCTTGCTAGTAATTTTCAAAACTATAACTCTCGAATTTTAGAAAAATTGCAGTCTTTATATCAAGCGCTGTATATCAAGCGAAAACAAGAAAATTTGCGTTTTTTAAAGACATAATCTAAACAATCGCTATTGTGAACTGTAATATTATTTTTGCGTGTTGCTTACGTTTCTGTGATTTGATGTGTATGTGAAATAACATTGTTGGTTCGCTGAGATTTCCAATTGTGGATTATGTTATTATTTTAAATATGATATAACAACTGAATATCTTATACTAAATATCTTATTTCAACATCATTATACAGATAGTTTCCACGTGAAGATTATTCTTTATTTTAACTTCTATTGTATTTAAAATAAATAAGCTTAATTAAACGAAAGATAGTTGGAAATTAATTAATAATAAATTAAGATAGTTAGAAATTAATCAGTAATAAATTAGTTAATAAATTAAGGACTAATTAACGAATTATTATAAATGATAGAACCACATTTATAATTAAAGAAAGTAATAATTTCATATTCATATACCACATTAGCGTAAATGTGACCAGTATAATCTTTGATATTCTTGCGCATGAGCTTTATATTAAATAAATACAATTTAGAATTAATTAGTCACATTCAACGCTGAATGTAGTCGACGGATTTTTTATGATGTCATCAAAGTTGATCTTTATATTGGACGAATAAGACAAAAATTAGGCCAATATGCTCCACGGAATATGAATAGGAATGAATAATATCTAACAAGCAATGAGATAGAATTTATGCACACATTTACTGCCATAAAGTAACAAGGTGCTTGAATACAAAATGGAAAGATTTAACGAAGAAACTCAGTGGAATCCGAGTGCTGAGTAACTCTGTTTGACTTTAAACATTTAATATCAAAAATTAAATGAAGTTTACGTAAACTACGTTTATAAAACAACAATAGTTTTATGTATAAAGCTATGAAATGCAAATGAATAATATTCAATTGTACTTGTCCGTTAATTTCCAACCAACAGAATTTTAATTTGTCCTAATTACCAAATATGCTAGAAGTTGGAAATTCGTACAAAGGTTAACAGTGCTTGCATAAATTTCATCAAAGAGAAGCAGTTTGCAACCGGATCTATCAAGAATCAGAAATTAGTGGATGAAAGACAACTGTAATTCTTGTTGTTAGACATCGACCCAAATTTCCCCCGTGCTTTCTTCCCATATATATTTCTCTATACTTATCTAGAAATCGAATATTTTTATTGAAGATTCTATTCTATGAAGAGAAGAATGTAAGGCTAGGTCCACAATCTCGCTTTAAGAGGCCATAAGCCGTAAGGTTTAAGTTGTAAGTGACGATATATTGGCCACAGAACTTATGCTTTTAGGCCGTAAGAATTAGGTTTTGCTCAATTCGCTTAAGTCTAATGGTTAAAGCCTAAAGACTGCGCAAAAATAGTTTAAAGACAGAAATTATTATCACTTAATCGACTCTTTCGACTTTATGACTTAAGGCTTCTTAAAGCAAGGTTGTGGACCTAATCTAACGATCTGGCAAGATAGCGGTCGAGTTAAAGACTTCCAACGAGAAGAGTATCGATTAGCACCGGTAGATTATGTATTAAAGAATCGTGGAGAAAATATCGGCGCGCGTGAAAGTCCGCCGTTCCTAATCCTCGATGCGCTCACGGGATGCACTTTTTAAAGAGACGTGCGCGCTGTGGCTTTCTACCGGTTTCCTTTAAGGCTATGGAGAGGAAATGAAAAGAAAATGCATGTGCTCACGGATTTGCGCGACATGAAATATTTTATGGGTGAACAAACAGTCAACGCGACATCGGGCTGTACAATTTCCTTCATTTTCTTTTTTTAACTTCGTTCATACTTCTAGATGCACGTTCACGTAAGCCATGCTTAGCAGATGCTTACCAGAGTTTGGTATTGAATGGAAATATACGTATGTAAAAACAAAAAAAAAATGTCATTCGTCTCAAGTGTCAAGACAGTTTGCGTATTTTAAAATCGAACGGAGAAGATGAACGCAAACAGATTCCTTTGACATCGAGAATTATATAATTGACATCAAGATTATTATTGAATGCTAATACGTGTAAAAAATATAGTTACTCTTTTTAAAAACAAAAAAATATGAGATTATTTTTTAAACTTCGTTGATGTAACTTGCTACTTTCTTGAACGTCTTTCACGTGAGTGCAATGTATTAGTATAATTAACATATTCTCCGGTTTGATAACCTTAGTTATTAATATCTATTCGTAAATAGATATTAATATGACACACGGCTTCAACAGCTGTATACTTTATAAATACGGATTCATCTTTACTAAACATAAACGATTATATTTACGTCTGGTATATTTCCGAATATCGTACGCCGAGATCAAGAGAAAACATCGGCATATTTTGTTGAGAATTTCAATAATACAGCTCGCTCTTCAAATCAGGATACTGTTCTATTCTATAACACTGTTCTGTTTTATTCACGAATTATTCTTGAGAATTATGTTGAGAATGGCGTTGTAAGTAGAACACATCCTGTGGCATATGATATTCTGGAGATATAGTTTTGAAAATTTCTTTTACAGAAGAAGAAGTGTTTCTTCAGGCATCAGCAATGACGAACACAAGTTAGTTAATAACATCGGTTGTGTTATAATCGTTTTGTTAGATTTAAATTGAAATTGATTACAGAAATTATGATGATGAATTCAAATACTAGGACTATATAGGTTATAGAGTCTATAATACTATATAGACTATAGTTATAGACAGATGGTTTTCGTTGCTATACTCAATAATTTTATGTTACATTTTATGGTTATCGAAGAATGAACGCCATTGCTGAAATTTCTCTCCTGTTATCTGCCTTTCGCTTTTTCTCTCAATATACGCTACAATTTCGCTATCATTTCGACAATAACTTCGATTACAATAATTTCGATTTTACATTGGGAAACGCATTATCTTATTTAATAATAATAATAATAATATAACACATTCTAATATGAGCCGCTAAATCACGTAGTAAGCCTAAAAAATTGACCAATCATAGTTGAGATTCTTCTCACATTTGACTGTGATTAATTCCTTAAAGCTTAAGACTTACTACACCTACTATGTTTCGAGACTATAGAACAATTTGTAGCTTGCACGACACGCAACGCATTTCGCATAATTGTTATTTTCACAAGTTCGTACCTCTGCGTTACGCTTACGTTGCAGTGTGGACGCATCTATGAGTGGAGGTTCACACTGGTCGGCTGAAACTAAAACGCGCGTCATCCAAGAATATATCATACTAGCGGCACGTACGTACGCACACGAGAGTTCTATCTTGGACGGGGAGTTCAATGATTACCCAGTTTCAAAACTTAATAGCTCATGTTGGGATGACGGAGGAGGAGAGCGGAAGATCACTGCGCGATCGACTTGGCGAAACTGACTCAATTCTTCTTGTTAATCATCTTGTTAATTCTGCGCGAGGCGAATTACTTGATGTGCTGATCACTCATGATCGCTTAACGATCGGTGCTAAACAGTTCGTATAATAACGTGACTTTCAGACGATGACATCCAGATGAATAATCACCATACGGAAAAAATGATTTTGTTGAAATATATATTTAAAAACTATATCTGTATCTGTATCTAAAAATTCAGATACAGATACAGATATAAATTTGAAAATAATTTTGTTGTACAATATTATGAAAATAATTATGTAGGAAACTCAAGTATGATGATCAATTTTTGACATTTTAACAACCAGTTTCTATGTCCTTATAACTATTTTTATAGTCCAATAAAATTATTTTCAGATCTGTGATTATATAGTTAAATTTTAGATACTTCAATAAAACCGTATTTTTGCGCATGAATATAAGTAAGAATATAACTTGTGTTTTATAAAGAGACAGTAAATTCATACAAAAAATAAAAGAAAATAGTAATAAGATGTACATTATGGATTCCTCTCTCAGCTGTGATACAGATTGATGTTAGATTAATATAAATTGAATATATTCATAAAAAATATATATACAGGGTGTCTAAAAAAAACGGATCGAAACACAATGGGGACGTAGATTGGATCAAGGGGAACAAAACAGTTTTGTACCATTTTGCAGTTGACGCAATATTTAACGAGATATTAACGTTTAAAGATAGGCGAATACAAGCGTCCGACCAGCCTACTGCTCAAGCGCTATCCTTCTCCTCCCCATGCGCGCCGTTCTGAGTGGCTCGCTTGCCAGACCATCCCCGCACCTCGCGGCCCGCCGCGTCATGCGATCGGTGGGGACGGTAGGCCGTCCTGCCGGCAGCAGGACATGAGGAGGCCGGGCGGGACGTTTTTTTGAGACACCCTGTATATGTGTTTTGCCATGAAAACCTCTTCGAGTAGGCCATTCAATACCAACATTAATATTTTAGGTTCCATATATTTACGGATACATATAGAAGAGGTCACAACGTCTCTGACAAAAACCTATGGCAGAGAGATAGCGATATAATATATCCTTGCAATATTTTTTCATACAATATCGTTAATTTAAAAATATAAATACTGTTTATAGATATCAGACATGTACCAGACGTGTCACAAAATATGCTGTTTTTCTTTTAAATTGAAGTAAAATATTTAAATATTCTCATTTATAAGATCTGTACAAAGCAAATAAACTACAGATAATTATTTTCAGTAAAAATAATTAAACTATCTGATATGGCTAATAATAACAAGAATATATTTTGAAAAATAACACGAAAAATTATTGTAGAATATTATTCCTCCATCAAAATTTATGTGAAGTTATTAAATAAAAGAAAATACGTGTATATTATTATATATGTGCCATCGTAAGAAAAAGTACACTGTCAGAGAACATTACACCGAAAAGCGATACGATCGGCATATTACGTTGCGAGATATCGTCTCGCGAGAGATGTGTATAAGAATAGAGTTTTCTCGAGTTACCTTTTCCAAAGGATTCAATCAATCGTTAATGATCTCAGCTAGCCGGAAACCGCACCTGGTTAATCGCGGATGTCATGCGTTTATTCGCTTCGTCGCGGTGGTTAATTGTGATCGCGGCGTACCGTAAAAAAAAAACTTGTACTTGAAGTTTCAGTGTAACAATAAGTTGTAGACCGCGAGGAGCATAGAGACGTGCGTAACAATTCGCACGGATCTTTTTCTTTATCTACTTTTTTTTTTGCTTACGCGACTCGCGGCCCCGCAGACCGCGAGAAAATTAGAGGGCAAGTCAATAAGTTCTTAGAAAATCTGTCAGAGGGCACTCGCAGTGTCATGTCATATTACTTTTTGACAAGTAGCATCTTTCAGCTGATTACTGTCAAATTTTGAACGGAATTCATCGCGTGGTTTCATTTCTATAGACGATTAAAGCGAACAACCTTTGTATTTTTTGCACAATGGAAAAAAATCGAGTTTCGTGCAATGATCAAACATCTACATATGAAAGGTTTAACGCCGAAAGAAATCAAAGCCGAGTTGGCTAATGTTTATAGCACATCTGCACTAGCATTTGCGACTGTATACAATTAGGTGAATGAATTTAAACGTGGTCGTACATCCACATGTCATGCACCTCATTAAGACGTTCAATTGAGGCTGCTACGCCAGAAATCATCGATAAAGTCCACGATATTGTTTTGACTGATCGACGAGTGAAAGTGCGCGAGTTTGTTGAGGCCACAGGCATATCACATGGCACAGTGATTTCAATTTTGCACGAACAATTGGGTATTAAAAAGCTATCGGCAAGATGGATGCCGCGTTTACTCACTGTGGACCATAGGTGCGACTGTGTGACGATTTCAAAACAATGTTTGGAGATGTTTCAACGTAATCCAGATTAATTTTTGCGTCGATTCATTACTGTGGACGAAACATGGATTCATTACTTCACACCCGAGACGAAGGAATAATCAAAACAATGGATTTCACCGGGTGAACCAGCTCCGAAGAAGGCGAAGACCGACGAGAGTGAAGCTGGTAGCCAGACTTAGCAGCCAGAACGCTACGGCCAGGGCCGAATAGCGTGCCGGGGCTCCGAAATAAAAATTTACAAAAAATTAATTGTAAACAAATGCTACGCTCAAAGCAACAACAAATAAGTCCTAATATCAAAGAAAAGCAATAGTATTAATAATAAAATTAAAATAAACTGATTATTTAACAATTTAAGATGATAACCATAAACACCGAAGACAAACGCATATCCGTAGAGAGTTGAAAAAAATCATAGACACATCTTTCTATGAGTAAAAGACGACGCTGCATCGACCAAAGATGACGGTCGTTATTGTTTATTTAAAAAATTAATTAACGTTTAATTTAAATAGCAGCCAAAGTCACACGCATATCCGTAGAGAGTTGAAAAACAAGACAAGCAGTTATTGAGTAACAATGAAAACGCACTATTCACTTATATCCGTTGATACAATTTGTAATGCTATTTGTCAGGTATATAAGAAATATGATGACAACATTGATGATTTTATTTCTCGTTTGCAAAAACAGTCCACTAAATGTATATGGATAGATGTTTGCCGCGTTATTTTATGCAATGTAGATGATCGCACAATCGAAAAGCATCAGAAAAAATGTTATGACGTATTTAGGCAACATTGTAACCACATCATTCAAAATATCTATTCACGTACAGTCCCTGAACAAACCCAAGAATCGGTAGTCTCAAGCTTAAGTGAAGATAAGGATGTTGTTACAGAATATGCTTCTCCTCATAATGATATACCAAGTGAAACGACGTTTCCTCCCAATGTGAACACTACTGATCACTTTTCGCTATCAGATTCTTCACAGAGCAAAGACTCGAAAGACGATCAGCATCTTTTGCTGTCGGTTCTTTCAGAAAGCAAAGAATTAATATATGATGAACAGGTTTCATCGTCAATCATTCATAGCGATGGTGATCTGGAGGGGATCCGCCAGAAGATTTGCTCCGCAAGTCAGAAGACTTTGGCTGCTACTTGAAATGTTAATTAATTTTTTAAATAAACAATAACGACCGTCATCTTTGGTCGATGCAGCGTCGTCTTTTACTCATTGAAATATGTGCTCATGATTTTTTTCAACTCTCTACGGATATGCGTGTGATTTTGGCTGCTATTTAAATCAAGTGTTAATTAATTTTTTAAATAAATAACAACCGTCATCGCTTTGGTCGATGCACCGTCGTCTTTTACTCATTAAAATATGTGCCCATGATTTTTTTCAACTCTCTACGGATATGCGTTTGTCTTCGGTGTTTATGGTTATCATCTTAGATTGTCAAATATTATAATTAGTTTATTTTAATTTTATTATTAATACTATTGCTTTTCTTTGATATTAGGACTTATTTGTTGTTGCTTTGAGCGTAGCATTTGTTTACAATTAATTTTTTGTAAATTTTTATTTCGGGGCCCCGGCATGCTATTTGGCCCTGGCCGTAGCGTTCTGGCTGCTAAATCTGGCTGCCAGCTTCACTCTCGTCGAAGACCGTGAAGTCGGCCGGAAAGAGATGGCTACAGTTTTTTGGGATGCACGCGGTATAATTCATATCGATTACCTTCCGTCGGAGCAAACGATCAATGGTGATTACTACGCAGCCTTATTGGACCGTTTCAACAACATTTTAAAGAAAAAATATCCCCATTTGGCGAAGAAGAAAGTGCTCTTCCATTAAGACAATGCATGGGTTCACACGTGCTCGGCACCGATGGCCAAATTCAACGAATTCCACTACGAATTGTTTCCCCATCCAGCATATTCGCCAGATTTAGCTCCCTGCGACTATTTCCTGTTTCCAAACTTGAAGAAATGGTTCGCAGGAAAGAGATTCACCACCAGAGAGTAGCTCATCGCTGAAACAGAGACTTATTTTGAAGGATTGGACAAATCATATTATTCGGACGGTTTGAAAAAGTTGGAGAATCGTTGGATCAAGTGTATCGAGTTGAAAGGAGACTATGTTGAGAAATAAAAATGAATCGATAAAAAAAATGTGTTTTACTATGTTTTTCTAAAACCTTATTAACTTGCCCTCGTATCTAAACGCTAATTCAACGAGAGCACGAAAGAAATAAATTTTATGTTGACGCCTGATACCTCGTTACTTCATCGAATTTTATGATTTCCGCGTAAAATGGACGCGCGACCAAAGCAGCATGAAATATTTTGCAAAGCGGATACATTCGAATCGGCATTTCGGTCTATCTCGTATCTCGGTGTATTTACGACGCGTCGTAATGCACGCACGCATACGTATGATTATACACGCTCTCTCGCACGTACCTGTTATGAATTTTCATTGGTGCGTGAACGTGCGTTTCCTATCCGCGAGATATATGATATATCTCTTCCTCCTCAACCCCCTTTTTTCCTCCATCGATTTAATCGTTCACTAGGTCAGAAACGCACTAAGAGAAACCACGGTTGGGACGTGATTGTTTAGAGTCGGAGAGTGCTTTCGTATTACGAAAGTGACGGTTAATTATTACGGCGCTAACGACGATTGCGAGTATTTATGTAAGCGGTCCTTTATACGAGGTCTCCCCTATCCCCTCCGATCTCCTCATGTTGTAAACACGGCTCTTCTAAGACCGTGATTAATCTCCTACAAAGACCGGCAGCAGGAAACCGCGCCTTCTTAATCGCGTTTATCCAACTATGCTCGTTTCTCTCCTCCTCCTCTCTCTATCTCTCTCTCTCTCTCTCTCTCTCTCTCTCTCTCTCTCTCTCGTTCTCCTCTCTTTCTTTGCCCTCTCGTCGACGTACACATCGCATATACTTCGTAGCGGAATATTCCCGAGAATCCATGACCGGCCACGAGCGGGGAGAGAGAGAGTGAGGGGGAGGGATTAATGATTAATGGACCGTGATTTAACGCGAAGGCGAACATTTCCAGATAATGTGGCGCGTTCAATAAAGGCTTTCTTAGACGGACAGACGGATGGACGGACGATTAGACGGATGGCGCTCGAACCGACGCGACGAGAGTTGGAGAATGTACAAGTGTAATTAAGAAATCGTGAGGAGAGTTAACATCGCGAGGAGCCGCGCAGCGGAAGCGTCTCGTCGCGAAATGATCTTCGCAGTGATGCAATTAAACGCCGGATGTTTTACCGCCATATAAACATAAACATATATAATATTGATTGATACGCTGACGGTTACTTTTATTTATTTAGCGCAATATTAAATTCCGCGGTACTTACCGTTCCAAAAGAAACAGAGTAATAATCTTTACGCGAAGACATTTTACACGGAGAGATTTTATTCAGGGACGTTTATTCGGGCTTTGGATAATTTCGGTACCGCGAGTCCTCGAGATGAAAACGAGACCAGAAAGACCCGTGTTGGGATTCTCATCGGGGTACCGTTACCGGCCATTGCCGCCGATTTCTACGAAACGCGACGCATTTACGCCGATCGTTATTTCGGCGCAACAACGTCACGGAAACATAATCACAGAATATGGGACAATTTTGCCGTTGCTACCTTCCGGTAAATAATGGAGGGCGATCTGTCATACGCGAAACGACCGTTGGAAGAACATAGCGTAGGCGACTGCCGATCGCTACCACACAGGGTGATCATTGTCCAATCATCCTAACGCATACTAATTACGTTAAGCCATCCCGACATATGGGGGCGTGTATACGTGAGACTCCTTCGAATCTGCATACATCCGCGTTTATTTTTACGCTGTCGTCGTTCCACATGTTCTTCATGGCTTCACCGGAGACGCCATGGAAGTTCGACCATGTCAATGTACCGTTTAATCTCGAATTATCACACCTACTTTTCCACCATACGAACGGGGGAACTTTCGAAACTTACGTTGCTGTCTCTCGTTACTGCTGTGAACGTTACTCTTACATCTTCAATCGATAAATAACTCTCCAATCATAGAGGAAGTTTTGCATTTCAAGTTATGTATTTTATATTCGTTTACGTGTGTTTACTTTATCTGGATATTACGGCAGATATTACGTACACTCGAGGAATCGTCCAAACGCCGATTTAATCAAACGTACGATTGATCGAGAGACGTGTAATGAAGCAGGGAAGGAAATATATTTGACGCGTCAGTTTACGCAATTGTGCTTTCTCTCCTCTGTCAGTCACTATATCTGTTTTGTTGTGCGCGATGTATCTTCGCGATGTAGGAATATTATTTTGATTTACATTTTGGTTCGTTAATGGAATATTGAGTAACAAATAATAAGCTCTGACATGCTACAGAGTGCTATTACATTAAAAATATTTTACGATTGTTTATAAATATCGCATCTTTCGCTTTGGACAATGGAAATCATTCACCGTATTATGAAATTATGTGTCTATAAGTTTTGTTATTAAATATATTATAATTTTAAAAATATAAATGTATCGCTCCCTTGCTTAAAAAATGGCACAACTAAAAAAAATTAAGTTTCTTAGAAAATGGAAAAACTATTTTTAAACTTGTCAGAAAATTATTGATTAATCTATAAAACTATTGATTAAATATCGGCAAAAAAAAGTATATTCTTAACATGATCAAATGTCACTTTGTCATTTATGTCACAACTTTTAAACTATCCTTTTTTTAGTTATAACAATTTTAATAATTTTTTATAAAGCCATCCTTTTTTATTATAGTTGTAATCATTTTGACGATTTTTTATAATTTATGAAATTAAGTTAATTCTGTTTTAACTGATAATGTTTACTCTTAACTTATTTATGATAATAATGCAAAAATCGTACGTTTTTTTAATTGTATCACTTTTGAAATAATAAAGCGACATGTTGAAAATGTATATATAAAATGATGTGTTTGATATTAACTTCTCTTAGTTGGTCGGGATATCCTTTTTGACTACGAAATCATTAGAGAAAATCAGAGACAGAAGATAAAATGAGAAAGGGACACAGATTCCTATAAATTTAAAGCCGTCCAATAATAAAGTTTGAAGAAATAAATAGGATCATTCGTTTGACATGAAAAACCTGAAATTATCGTGTGTTCGTCCAGTTTGATATAGAGAAAAAAGAAAGAGAGAAAGAGCTAACGTAAAATTATAGCATAAATGATAATGTGAGCCGAAACGAGCACGCGCGGATTGTAAGTCTCGTGCGTGCACGAGGAGTGCACAGTCGGGAGAATAGAGAGCCGCGTTAGGGAAGGGAGGAGAATCGCGCGGGAGAGGAAGAAAGGAGAAAGAGAGACGGAAGGACAAGGGGGAAAAAAAAGAAACGAACAACCGGTCACGCCTCGCTTGGCCAGGCCGGTCCTCGACAATCGCGACGTTTCCAGGGCGAAAAACCGACCCGGAACCCCGGGGCCGGTCCGACTGCAATCGTCGTCGGCATTTGCATTGCATTGGAGAGCCGCGGACATGCACGAGTCAGAGCGAGCGAGTGAGCGAGCGAGTGGCGCGGCAGGGCACGCGGAAGTGAACGGCTACGCTGCGCGCGAGCGATTTTTCGGCCCAGAAAACGTTCGGCGTGGGTGTCAGCCTGGATACCTCGTTCGAGGCACACGCCGCGGCTGCCGCGCCGGTGCGAGGCACGGTCACTCCGCCGCACGTGAACGGGCAAGTCGCGTGTAGTCGCTGAGTACAAGGCGCACGAGTGAGATACGCTCAACTAGCGGGCTGCTTTCTCCGTCTCTCTTTCGGAAGTGACCAGCAATTCTGCGACACAATCACATTCGTTAACATCGTTTATCAAGATAATAAACGCGGAATGACCGATTAATGGAGCGTTTGACGGAGGCGAGACGAAAACCGAAATATATATATTTTTTTTAAATTAGTGTTCTTGGAGTACTCTCGAATTTTGATGCTTGAATTACGGTTAATTAAAACGAAAGGTACTAATTGAATTGAATAAAACTTCGAGAGGAATGAGTAAATAGTGAAGAAATCTGATCTTCCGGTAATTTTAAATGAATTTTATTTTCCAAGGAGATTCTCAACTCTCGAAACTTTGTTAGGAACATGTTTGAGCTTGAAAATTTTAGAAATTGCGAAATTATGCCAGTCAATTTAGCTTGAGGCTGGAAAAAAAAATTGTTCCGAGCTTTGACAAGAAATATTACCTTGCTCGTTTATTCGCCGTATCTATTGTATACCTGCCAGAAAATAGCGCAGATTGAAACTAACTAAATCAACTGCTTCGTGAATTGAATTACTCGTACCTCTATCGACTTATCTCTCAAAAGAAGATTGAAAGAAGATGAATAGTTCTGTGAAAATTAGTGGCGTCAAAATCTCATTTCACCATAGTTGCCATTACTTTTATAAAGCTTCTATCTCAGAAAGTAATTGAAATTGCAAATTATCTGTATTCTCAACGCCATACCGGACTTAATCTGTCTGAATCATAGTAAAATTCATATGATAAATCATTCCTTATCGTAATTTTATCGTCGATTACGGAAGATTTTTGCATGAATCGAAGACACGATAATTGGAATAATCCATGCATGCATACGTCTATTGGAGTAAACAAAAAATCGCTACTGAAAGACAAACGTTGCTCAAGATATTACACAAGCTCCATATCTGTGCGTTGAAGCGAGTCGTATCGATTCTAGCCCAAGAAAATCCGATAAACGACAAAATTGCTTAACTCCACGTCGCGGAGTTCGCGAAGATTATATTAACTTGTAAAGTTTCAATGTGCTGCGACGGAATATGTGTGATACGCTGTAACCGACGTCAAATCATTTAAATATGTCCATCAATTTATAGACAGATTTTACGTCGCACATCGATTCGATTACATCGAGCTCGTCGTCTAGCGATATATCTGTGTCGCACGACAAAGTATAGGTATCGACATTGGATCAGTCATTCAACCTGCGGATTTGGACGAGATGACAGAAAATATCTGATCAACGACAGATATACAGAATAGCAATCCTCGCGGCGTGGTCACGCGACAGCGGCACCGGTTTAATTTTTAAGCGCAAAAAAATGTCGCGAACGCAAAACATAGCAAATTCCTGGCACAGAAATGCACTTTTGTGCACATCGGCACGAACATTCGTTCGTTCGTTTATTCGCTCTGAATGTCAGTGCAGGAAAGTGGTAAAAATGAGAAAGTGGTAAAAGCTGCGATGGAATACAGGATGTTCAGTTTTGCATTGCAATTTTGAACACGGTTGCATCGTCCTAGCATCCATATCTGGACGAATTGATGGCGATGACAAATATGCAATATATAATGATAACGGTTCGTGCGATAATGCAAAAGGATATTTCAAGGGCTCCGTACTAATTATATAATACATTGAGAGAAAAACTGTTTGGTATTTGTAACTATAATTACATATTATAACTATAATTATGATTGTGACTACTATAGTATTAGTAATAGTAACTATGTATATGTATAGTTTTATCAATCAATATGTATAATTAGCAATCGAAAATAATTATAATTATTGTTATACTAATATTATAGTAGTAATCATAATTATAGTAATATGTAATTATATAGTAACAAAACAGTACCTACCGAACAGTTTTTCTCTCAGTATATGGAAAATTGGGTGAAATGAGATAATTTTTATACGTAGTTTATAAGATGGTGAACAAAAAATGTTATAGTCACAAGATGTTATAGATACAAACAAAAGATACCAGAGTCACATAATAGATAGTTTTTGAGGTATGTATTTTGATGTAAAGGGGCTCACAGAGCACAAGTTTCACATATTTGATACATTATTGCTCAAAAACTATCTATTATTGACCGCTGTATGACATCTATTTATTCATTACATTACAAGCTACATATGTGAAAACTCATTCATTTCACCGCACTGGGATCCAATTTTCCATATAATTTGTGCGGAGTCTCTTAATCAAGTAAGTATTGATACTTTTTTCAGAGAATCCAACATTACATGTTCTGCACGAGACTTTCGCATACACTCTACACATTTCTTATCAGTATAAGATTATTCGTGGAATAAGTGAAGGAAGCAAAAGAAGAACCGTTTGGAATAAAATAATATCGCTTTGAAACAATATAGTACAAAATCAGAACAACTTTAAAAGATGTAATTTTCGAAATAAGGAGGTTAACCCTTGTATATACACTTGAAGGGATTTTCAAAAACTATACTAATCTTATAAAACGTATATGAAAAGAACACGCCTGACAAAGCTAAACTTCATCCCGTTTGACACATCGTCGCGTGCTTCAGGTTTCCATTTCAGAGTCGACCTTCGAAAGGCGGTGGACGCTGAAATGCTGAAAGGATCGTTATAAATATCGCGATAAACTAGGTTGCGATGGGTAGGCGCGATGAGATGACGACACATTCCTTGTCCTACACAGACTTGTCGCACACCGGTGCTGCATCAGTCGAATAATGTGCGCGGCTGTTTTCTTGCGCGAGCAAAAGAAGTAATGAGAAATGTACGCCCGTCTTATCTGGGATGATTTATACACTGCTGAGAAAATAAAATCACGATCGGAGATGAACGGTAATTGCAGTGTGTGTATACACACATAACTAATTTTGATATCCGCGAATACGCGAATCATCTCGCTTGCGCGCTACTTTCTAATTTCACGTTGAATCTGACTCGACGAGGATGACAAGGATCACGGGTTTATAGCGGTTTATTATGGATTCTAATGGCTACGTTTACATCGTACGCTTAGTCCGCGACCTATACGATAGGTGTCTTTGTTTAACCTACAGAATAAACAAGGACATCTATTGTATAGGCCGCGGACTAAGCGTACGGTGTAAACGTAGCCATCATCTCGGTGAATTATGCTAGTGGAGTGAATAAATGTTGCAGCGGCGCGCGGTTTTCTTTTTCATCCAACTATCTCAGTTTCATTTAAAATATTTCACGTGATTAAAAAAAAATCCTGCGGTTGCGTAAATGAAAGATTCTCATAAGTTCGACTATTAATCGACCTAAATCATCGATTCAATCGACTCAAAACTTTGAACTATAACAGTAACATAAGTAGCTCTTTGTGTTTTTTTTCTCATATATTCATCTATTCATCTCATAGTTATAGTCTTTCACTAATTTCTCGTAAAAATATTTTCTTTTATTATCACCAAGGATATTGATACAATCGATAACAAATATTTTAATATCTTTGATTTTATCTATTGAAACATGCCTACAACAACATGCAGGAATTATGTGAGAAAGAGTATCATATTAACAATATTATATTTTATATATTTACACACATCTCAACTACATCAAAATAACTCTTCGTATGTATCTCTTCTCTCCTCCTCACTCTTTCATTAAAATAATTATCCTTAATTATCATTTAAAATATTAATGGCTAATATAATTAATAATTATCAAAAATTATGTACCTCTTAAAACTGAAACATCCCTAATCGCTGAAAGGAGATCATCGATATTTACCCGCGAACATCCCTATATTTCTGGTATGGTGGAATTTCTCTCTGTCTTTCTCTCTCTCTCTCATTTTCTCTAACGTACCGCAACGATAGTAAGCGCTTCGGCGCGCGGTTGCACCCAAGTGCATTTCAGCGAGATTACGGGTGTATTGACCCCATCGTCATCCCTCGTCACCCTTCCACCGCTTCTGCACCACGCTGCTCCCCTTTCCAACCCGTCATCTCTCTTTTTTCCTCTCGCCCCACTGTTCCTGAGGTCGCCCCCGATAACGACGCAACGACGACGGCGCGAGGATAACGACGCCACCGTCGCGGTGCCACCACCGTCGACTATGACGACGACGGCGACGTGTACGTATCCCCCTTGTCTCCTCTGTCCTTCGCACTTGCGTCTCCCCTTTTCCATCGCACGCCGACACCCGTTAAACGCAACGTGCACGTACGCACAATTGTGAGCAACCATGCGTACCATTAACCGGGGATACTTACGAAATTGTTAAGGACACGGAAAAATCCGCGATACAGATAAATTCGTTCATATAATAAAATATCCAGAAGAAGACACATGTGCCTTATACGTTGGTGCAATGAGAAGATGCAAATTGAGAGAAAAATATTCATGATATTTGAGAAATTGCTCGATTTATCAATTTGATTAATTTTATTAATTATAAACAAAGTGATCAGAACTAATTTTCATACAACCTAATTATACTCTTAATAATTTAAATTATGCAGCAGTTTAATACCTATCTGCTAAATAATTTACCTTCATACAATAATCCTTTGATGCTAAAGGTTTTGTTATGGAAACAACACATTGGGTATTATGTAAAAATATATCGCACAAAAATAAATTATAGTAACAAACTTTTTTTTCTCTAAACGCTAGATATTGAAGTACCAATATGACGGTAATAAATAAATATATGTATCTTTATTAATAAAAAAATGTAGCACACAATGTAAGAGAAATAGCCAGGTATGTCATACCGAGAATAGCACCGAAGGGATAAATTCATACGTATATTAAAAATACAAAAAAATACATTGAGTCTTTTGCTATAAAAAAAACATGTCCATCTTTTGTTGCTTAGGTTATAAATCACGAACAATTGTAGTTCGTAACTTGAAACGTTTTCATAATTCAAAAACAATATTACCTAAAAAACAAGTAAAAAAAATGTGTGTTTGTAAATCTTGTACTATATAAAGGAAAACTAGATTTATCTGCACAGATGCGATAAGAGTAAAGCGCTGCAAACTGTTGCAAGTGTTGCAACGTCGAGTAATATTCTTGATAATTGAAATAGGCGAGTGCTTTTAGGAAAAGAGAAAGAAAACGTGTGCCAGTTGTGGCTGGACAGTGTGATGTCCGCGTGCACGCATACACGTATACATGCGTTGGATGCGCACACAGGTGCGCAAGTATTTTTTTTTCTTCTTCCTTTTGCAGCGCGATGCCCCATCACGTGTCTAGAATGTTACTTTCACTTCGCAGTGCGTGCGTCTCTCCGTGAGTCTGGGGGATCGTTCGAAGGTGCAACGCATTTTGCAACCGTGCGTTATGAATCCGCGTGTGTCTCCGATAGAATTATACTGTTCACCGCGGAAATCGTGGAATTCCAAATCTCGAGGAGACCATTGCGTTGCGTTATATTTATGCTAGCATAAAATGTGGTTGGTGAAATATAGTAGATCCAATCGTACATCAACGATTCAAGTCCGCGCGGTGAATTTAAGCGAGCGGATCTGAACACAACCTGTGTGTAAAGCGAGTGACGGAATGACATAAGCCCGACCGCAGGCGCGTCCGTTTTCGCATTGGTATTCGAGGGATCATCGCTTCAATCGATTCAATATCGATTATCGTAACCCAAATAAAGGTCCCATCTTGATAAGATTTAATTATTATATACATTTTAATCTTTGCACTGCGACATGTCGATGTAATATGAAATTTTGAAATGTTCAGTAATTATTTTCCTTCGAAAAGTATAGGTTGATATTTTAATTTAAGAAAGAAAATGCTGTTATCCGTTTACGTTAAACACGTCATAAAATATAGCGGACTACTTATGCGCAAAATTTATATGAAAATTCAGTTATCTATTCGCGCGAGATAATTAAAAATAAATGCTACACGTCAAGAATTTAAAAACTTGAAATTTCAGTTTTTTCTCATATTATACATGTGGATGAGTCAATAAGTAACCTTAATATACGTCACCTTGATTTATAAGAGCAAAATTAAGGTTATTGACTTACCCATCGTATATTATGTTATCTGTCCACAGCTTCCCTCTCTGAGATTTAAGGATCAGTCAAGATTCCATGTTTTGAGATAATTTTATTAGTTCAAGATTCCAAAAATTAGATTTCTTCGAATCTTAAGTTTGCAAAACTTTCAAAGTTATATGACTGCATCGTGAAAAATCGAGATTTTGGGGTTCTAAAGTAGGTACTTAAATACGATCGCAATATGTCAATAGCTACAACATTTACTTCCGCTTCTCCAATATCTATTTGCTGACAGTTACTCTAAAATTTTCGACTCAAGTTTCAAGAAAATTCTAGAAAGTGGTTCTCTTCGTTTTTCTAACATCCATCGATTTGTTTCGCTAACAACAGCTAACTTATTTGCGCGATAAGTCTGGGCAGTTTTCTCTCTTCGCGCTGGCTGACTACAGAAGACTGTAAATATGTTTGCTCTACGAATAAATTATCTGTTGTCGAGTCGGACGGGATACAAAGTAGTATTTGGCGCGGTTAACGCCAGCTAGTAAAACGAGCGTGAGAGGATTATCCCAGAGACAAGGAAAGAGAAAAAGACAGAACAGAACGAGCGTTGACACGGCCGCAAGGTAGAAACAATTGTCGGAGGCGTTACCCGCAGACACAGCCGCGCTAACGCAGAGCTTTTATTGCTCGCTTTCGGGCACGCTTAGAGAACAGTCTGGCCAGAACTGACGAGAGAGGGAGAGGGAAGCAGGAATATAAAGTGCTTTATGACTCCGTCTGCGTGTTGCGCGGACTCGTGAAGCCTTTAGCCTCTGCCGTGCCGACATCGACCACGACCCTGACGACGACAGGGTTCTTGCGCCTTTGCCCGACATTGAGAGCAAATATGTATCTAGCATCCATCTACCACAGGTTCTTAAGCCCATAAACACGATTTGGCGGAGGAGGATGCCATAAAACAACCTACTCGCGGAAAAAAACCGCGCGACAAGAGATTACGTTCCTTTCAGTACCAAGGGCATGCACGGAGAGAAAAAAATCGCTATGAATGCTAATCCTATGCCATAATGGCAAATTCCATTTGTAAATATAGGGATTGCAAATTATTTGCAGGTCTCACAAATATTTGTTCTTTTTTGTACTTTTTACAAAAATTATTTGCAACAAATGCAAAATATTTGTCAAATATCCAAATTTGTTTGTTATAAACAGCGAACAAATTTGACAATTAAATTTTGCAATCCTGCGTTCATATCAAAATCATTTTCTCCGTGTATACGCAACGCGATGTATTATTAAGAAGAGCGAAAAAATAATATTATATGTATACTACTATATGTATGTAACTGCTACATCGATTGAATTTTATTCAGATAGCTTTGTTTATTGCCTATATGTATAAAGAATATAAAATTTAAGATAAAAAGTACAAGAATCTAATTCTAATGACTTTAAACATTAAATGCGAAATGCAATTGTCTTTATTTAATTGAAAAATCAATGTCTCTTTGCGTAAATAAGAGTATACTTTAAGTTTTTTTTATTGTATGTAGGACAGCTGGAATAGGTATTCAGCATATTAATATTGATTTTACTTTCTGACGTTATCAACACTTACGTTGTAATATTTGCGAACAAGTTTTGATAGATAATGGCGAGTTTTTACAATACCGTTTATCCAGATACGGTGAACGCTAAAGTCAAGTTATCTCCTTCTTAACAACTAATTAAGAAAAGGATAAGGTGACTTTAATGTTCATCATATTTGGATTCATGTTATTGCAAAAACTCCCTATTATCTGAAAATTCAACCGTAATTCGTTCTTTCCATTCCGAACGTCTTCTTGTCTGCTACTTTCATCCACTTTGCACTTCCTAGTCAACGATAGAAGAGGTTGTTGCCCTCGGACATTCTGCATGTGTGCACGAGGGTGACTAGCCCCCCTTTCTCGTCCTGCACTCTATATGCGACTCGTTTCTTTTCTCTTCTCAGCTATTGAGAGAGAGAACACAGTTACTTTGTGGAAATATGCTTAAAAAATTCAGTATCGTCGATTGGTCTAATTTGCAATTTTGCTACTTTTTGCAATAGAAAAGCATCTTTCACAATTTCTAAATGTACAATTTTGGTAATATTCATATTTTTTTCAACCATTCGTCATTTAGCATATTTTACAATAATATTATTAATGATATTATGAATTTTCACAATTATTTCATCAATCTTGTAATATATTTTTGTATTCTCTGAAAAACTCGTTTTCGATATTCAATTTTAAAGATTTTAAAAATTTATTTTATGAATTTAACGAAAAATTTTATGAATTTAAAGAAAATCGGAGTTGGTCCAATTTGTATTATATTAATAAAAATCACAGAATATAAAAGTGTGTGTGTAATTTATAAGCATTTGTATCGATCAAATAATAAATAATGTACTTATAGACACTAAAAAGTAAAGTTATATTCATAAAAGATCTGAAAATTTCAGTTCCGTAAAAAGTTAGAAACTTAAAATAAATATAGGTCATGTACGGTTACTACAAGCTATTTTCTTTCTCCGAGATATATATATATATATATATGTATTTTTATATTCTTCTATTTTGTTCTGTTTTTTATTCTCATGAACATAAGAATAAAAGTCCCGGTTTGACTTGAACCACCCACGTATTTTTACAAACTCCTGTTCAGCCTACTTTTTCAGCTAAAAAAATATATGAAAGATAAGAAAAGTAGAATTGAATAAATACACAAAAGTCGAATAACAGAATAAAATATAAAAATATAAAAATGCAAGCTTATCATGTAGCATTAGTATGTGATAACACGAAGATACTATAAGTGTCGGAAATAATCTCTGGAAAAAAACTGAAACCTTGGTGGGAGTTCACGAAGCAACCGTTCGAATCTGGCATAAGATAATGGGTCTCATTCTGTCGCCAGTGTCTATTGAGTGTGACAGGAGATATCTACTTTTTAACCGGATCCAACACCAAAACAATCACGTGCGATTCGCTTATCGCGACTACACGCGGCAACTCTCCACCCGTCGTCGTAAGCGTCGTATTTACGGCGGCGCCGGCCGTTGTACCCGCGGCATTTGTACAATATATTCGTTTGTCCCCTCCACGACACGGAACGACAACCGATAAAGATCGTATAACTCACGGCATAATAGGCTGTACGAGACGCGATACCTATCGGCTTTTAATTACAACGCGTTCTTATCGGCGCGTCGGATTAAGAGACGCGGCATCGCGACGCTGCGTCGCGCTGCGTGACTAATGACTAATTAAAAGCCCGCTCGATTTACCACTGAGTCGACGATTCGTCGGGTCATTGACATCAATCTCTATCGCCCCCCCCCCACTTTATCTCTTTCTCTTCTCTCGCACAGATGATTTCTCTCGATGCGGTTGATAAGGTAAACAAAAAATTATATGGTACCGAATCTCTGACGCGCGCGCTGAATATTTATGGCAGTACGAATTCGTTAACATAAATGATATCAGTACACCTGTGAGCATGCACGTCGAAGATAAGCTCAGTCTTTACTTTTCGTCACGCTGCTGGGTATTGTTTCAATTGCCTTTTTGCATTTTCACGTTGATGAAATACTTGATGTCTCACGTTGATGCATACTTGATACTCACGTTGATGCATACTTGAATATCATTCGGGGAAAATTTGCGAAATGTAGCATTGTCGTAATAAATCAAGCATAAGCTTCATCTATTAAAGCTGATTCCGTATAATCGTATATTTATGGCGAAATTTTTATTGTACTTCATTGTTTCCATTCTTCAGTGAGCTGCACCATAAATTCGCCCTACGACGTCTACGATAGACACGGTTTCTCCCGCGTGCGACTATGTTATTTCGAAATGCGTAAAAAATGCATAGGTACTTCGAATAGTGTTAACGGTGGATCCGAAAGATACGATATAAAGAGAAAGAGAGAGAGGTTTTCGCAGGAGATGGGAGATCAAGACGCGCTAGTGGCAACGACCTCCCATTAGATCGCGGCCTTGACATCCTTATGAAGAAACCTCTTGATGCGACACACGAACGAACTCGCTGACGATCTTCCTAGAGAATACGTATGTTGTACCATCGATACGTAATCTGCGAACTCATTCGCGAGTTCAACGAACCCGCGTCGCGTTGCACTGGGGGGACGCACAACCACTGAAACCGAAGATTCCCGTCATCTTACACCCAGCGAAGCTTTAGAGGTGCGCGTGTCGTTGGTGGTTGTTAATATACAATCGGTGATTGTATAATATGATATCGACACGATCTATTGTGATATATGACATTGAACGATATTTATGAAATAATATCTCATCTCCTAAAAAAAGTGACAAGTAAAAAGTATAAAATTGTTCAGGAGAGAAAATTGCATATTTTAAAATTAATTATATATTACGGCAATATTTTAAACATAAGGTAACTTAGAGTTAATCACAAATTGCTTCAAATTAGAGTTTTTAAGTTTGTTAGAAAAAAATGTAGATTAAAATTAGTTTTGTTATGGTGTTACGTTATTCATAAAAATTGCCGCTATTTTAATTTATATTACTTTTTCTTTATAAAGCATAGGTATTTGAACTCAACTTGCGTGTACCATTTTCCCTGATTGTGCTTATTTACACACAATAGAATGGACGTACAATCTTCTAAAGTTTTCGTAAAAGTTAACCGAAATCCATAAGGCAGTCAGTGTTGAATGATGTTTCTCTTGCATTTCGTTAACCTTTATGCGATTCTTTTACTGGGACAACTCAAAAGCAAAGATAAACGAACTGCCGAAAGAGATCTAAACGCACAAGATGGAACAAAAATACAATTGGCCAAGAGAGAATATTCTTAAATAATTCTCATATTACGATCTTATAAACGATATTTCGTATTTACAACGGAAATGAAATGAAACGAGATGTATATGGATGAGAGTAAAAATGTGAAATAATATTAACCTGTACTAACAATAAGCATTGGAAGATATTTCAAAATCACACAGTACGGAAATGATAAATCTCCGATTTGACTCATCGATGAAAACCAGATGAATAATGAAATTAAGGATTACTTTTTAGAACGTAAACATACGTATGATTATGTAATTATTATTCTTATAATAATTTATAACGCGATTTAATGCCACTTTTTACGTGTCTCGTGTTATATCATGCAAATTTCACATTGGACAATTCAATATTATGCACCTACAAATCTACTACTAAATGCAAAGAATTTTTCTTCAGCGTTAAATATAGTGGCAAAAAATTAAACCAATCGGTCGTGAAATGAAATACAGCGCGATCTAAAATAATCCGCAGCACGAGCGTATTAATTTCTTAAATATTCGTATTTGTATTATAGCTGCGGGATTTAGAACTGTATGGATTTTCATTATATATCTCGAGAGAGCACACTGCCGGTTTTATCGTTTCACTCCGGATTCCGTTAGATCGATTTATAGCGCATAATGTTCGCTCGGCAGCACATATCAAGTTTCTTATAATACGATCGACATCTTATTGATTTACGAAGCAGAACGAAATACGCACGAGTCGATGCAATAATTGTTGCTAATAATAAATATTCCTAATACAAGAATATATAGCAATATATATTAACGCTCAAAATGCTACAAATGTAACGAAGCATTACTCTATCATTTACAAACTTAACTAAAATAACCGATATTTTTGTAAATTGATCGAAAAAGACATGATAATCTATTATTATATTTCCGTAGTGGATAGATGTACTTATTTCTATTCTATGCAATTTAGCCAAACAACTGAAAGCAAAAAAATAGCATAAACGTGTATACATTTCAACTTTTTCGAAAAATTAAATGATTAACAAAAACTGCATCTCATAATTTTTATGACAAATAAATCATTGAATATTAACTAGTCATGGTGATCTTCCCCACCTCGAGAGTATAAATGCCAGAATTAAATCCAGATAAGAATGCAATGAAGAAAAAAGGAAAGAAATTTTAAAAATCTCGAAATAAAGAAAATGTAAAACTAATATATCAAAAAATTTTTGAAATTCTGTTTATTAAATATCAAAGTAAATACGCTTTTAAAATTCTCACAAAGAATCTTTGATAGAATAGTCCTACCTTCAGTGACGTTTAACGCGAAAGGAATGTTGGCGTCATCGGACGACTCGAAAATCTGTTAATCTTACTTAAGTTGTTGTGGCCATTACCTGAAATGATACGAAACAAGTGTGAAATTAATACAGCTGTCCGAACCTGTCTTGGAGCAGATCGTACATGTGCGCACATATGTATAGAGATACACGTTATACGATCCAGGTAACGCACATAAGAGATACTTATTTACGGGTGCAATAAACCGGCCTCTCGGAGAGAGATCGGTCCTGGCGGTTTAGATAAACATCAAACGCGAGCCTATTCCGAACATAAATCGATGACAGAACGGTCACGCGTTCGACACAAATTATCCTGTTCGCAGTGCACGTGTGATAGCCTGCCAATGTGCGAAAGGAGACGAGGTAATGCTCAGTTTTCCAATCCTGAGGCGAATTTGCACGCTTCTTACCGGTCGTACCGGATTAAAGTTATCGTATCCGTGAGAGAGAGAGAGAGAGAGAAGGGGGAAAATAAGAAATTTTATATATTATTTTTTATTATAAATTATTTATTAAGATATGCGTACGCGTGTTTGATTGGCCTGCAAAAAGAAACACGAAAATTTTTGTTCCTTTATAAATCAAATAAAACGCATTATACGCGGGCGGGCACTGTATCAGTGTGTACTGCACGTATAATGATAAAAAAATTATATAAGAATATTTTTTGCTCTTATACATATTAAAAGATGGATTGTCTCGAAATTTGCACATTAGTTTCACTACTTTTATCGAATGGTACTTATTAGAAAAAAGGGAATGTATTTTAATTCAGAATAAAGTTGGATACCAAGTCCACGGTCTTCTGGCACGAAAATTTGCGGGATGGGATTCAGTAATCTTAATCTGACATAATTGTCAGAAGTGAGGCGTGTGAATTCGCGTTTGCACGATGCGCGGATCTGACGGCGGTGATAACATCAATAGCCCGCGGAGTAACTCAACCGAGTGGAAAACCGGTCGTCCGTAATAATTCGAAGTTCGATGATCGAAGCGAGTATAGGCTTAACCCTCGATTGAGTAAGGAACGCGCCCGACAAACGTTGTTATCGATATCTCTATCGCTAACCTGATTACAAGTAACAACGTGAAGGATGAAATCAAATTTATATATCGTTCCCGCTTTCGTTCGATTGTTAGACTTTGAACGAACGGGAATTAGAACTTCGAGGTTTATGTGAGGATTGATTAATTGTAGTATATTAATCATATATGTATAAATACTGTATAGCTGACATGGTTTATAATTAACGATTATGATCGAAAATTTTGTAGATCTGTTGTACACAGGCACAAATTGACGGACAGTTATTAATAAATTAGTTAAAAATAATGGAATATAAGATATTGATTTTTCTTTAAATATTTTATTGATTTCGACAAAGATAATTATAATATTTTATGTTTCTAATATCCAGTTTTGATCGAAACAACTTCATCTAGCACAAATGGATATTTATTAAACACGTATGTAATTAATGAATAATTTATGCAGCACATTTAAAATTCTTAGATATTGAAATTATAATGCGTAATCATGTTAAGATTTACATATTACGGAATCGAATGAGTTAAAAATTCAAAAAAGATTTATAAAATTATATTTATAAATAATTTAAACGACGTAGTTATAATTCGGGAAGTTATAAAATAAAAAATATGCTTCTTCTAAAAAAGAGATCGTTCATAAAGAATATTGTGAATAACTCGTTACCCCCATTCTTCTATTCTATTTTAAAATTCCGTTTAATATATATAAACGTTATATGTCTTATAATTAAAAATTTGTTCAAGAACGTAGCAAATTGGCTGTCCGCAGTTTTTGTGTTGTGTGTGTGTTGTGTGTGTGTGTGGGTGTGTGTGTGTGTGGGTGTGTGTGTGTGTGGGTGTGTGTGTGTGTGGGTGTGTGTGTGTGTGGGTGTGTGTGTGTGTGGGTGTGTGTGTGTGTGGGTGTGTGTGTGTGTGTTGTTGTTGTTGCTGTTTTATTATATTTTGAAATTAAAGACGACTATGCTTAAGTTTGTGTCACATTAACAATAAGCATTGGAAAGTGAGGATTATAAATTGAAAATTAAGAATTCAACCAACTAGAATAATACGAATTAAAATGAAAATTATCTGACTGGTCGATAAGTTTCCAATTAGCATGCCATGGGTTTTAAGCGAGACTCAATCTTGATTGCGAATCCTCCGTTTTTCCCTCCGCAAAATCTTACGTTTCTCACGTTTGGCGAATACAGAGATACAGTCCGCGCGTTACGATACGTGATACGAGAATCGTGTTACACCATATAACGCATAGCAACTCGCTAACGATCGTGGCTGAATGAATGTTCGGCCGTGCGGCTAAATCACGATGTGCCGCCGTGTAAGATTCGCGCGCGAGTCTTTATCGCGAAGACGCGCGCAAATCCTCCTCGCGTCGTCGCCGGCGCCGGAGGCTGTGCACGCTGTCTCGATTTACGCGCGAGCAAACATACCCGCGATAATTGCCTCGGCGCAAAAGCGGCGACGAACGTGCGTGACCGACCGGTTGCGAATCGACTGTTTTATCGTAAGACTCTCGCCGCTGCTTTATTTACGACGATAAAAAGTACGTTCTCCTTCGGCACATCCAGTATCATCTGCCTCTTTCGTTGCGCTATGCCCAAATAAAGTGCCGACTAAAATTAGACTCGACGAAGATAATTGTGATGGATAGTAGGTAAATGTAATATCGCAACATTTTTTCCATCCCTATGTCATCGTACAAGCAACAAATAAGGACTTAAGGGAATGCTGGAGTGATCAAATTATCACATTACAGTCGTATAAAAATCTTCGAATTGACTGAACGGAATAAAAAATCCTTTTACAGGATTAAAGTAAAATCGAAAAAAAAAGTTAAAAAATTTTTTAACATTTTTCGATTTTAGTATAAAATCCACTGCACCATCTCCTAATTTTGCGTCTACTTTAATCCTGTAAAAGGATTTTTTATTCCGTTCAGTCAATTCGAAGATTTTTATACTGTAATGTAATAATTTGGTCACTCTAACATCCCCTTAATTCGTTTAAAATTTAATAAGCAATTAATAAGCAAATTTTAATAAGCAATGTAATAATGCTGTTAATGAATTTCTTTAAAATACTATAAACAATTAAATTTTGAACGAATTAAGGGGATGCTAGAGTGACCAAATTATTACATTACAGTATAAAAATCTTCGAATTGACTGAACGGAATAAAAAATCCTTTTATAGTTTTTTTATTCCATTCAGTCAATTCGAAGATTTTTATACTGTAATGTAATAATTTGGTCACTCTAGCATTCTCTTAATTTGTTTAAAATTTAATTGTTTATAGTATTTTAAAGAAATTCATTAACAATGTTATTAAAGAAATTCATTAAGAGCATTATTACATTGCTTGTTAAAATTTAATTTGTGACATACGTACGTCAGTTTCAGTTTAGAATTATGTTTCAAGACTGACAAAATAATTAATCGACGCGCAATTTGCTTGAAATGGAAATTGTAAGATTCACACAAAAACATTGGCTGCGTTCAACAGAGAAAGCAGCTTTGCTTTGCTTTTTTGCCTTTAGTTTCTTACTGGATCTAAGCATGTAAACCAATCATATTAAAGAATTTTACAACAGTTGCAAAGCTGCTTTTTCTTGCTGAACGCAACTATTATTAAGCTCCGAGACCCGTTTTAACCGAATGTAGCCTTCTTCGCTAATTTCTGTTAATTCGTTTAATAAGCATAAATAAATCTTCAGACTGAATGATAATCAGTTTATATCATTAAGAAATATCGCGTATTGGACCGCGACTTTTCTGATGGAAAGATAATTTCTGCTGGAATGCTGAATGAGTTTCGGCAAGAGAGCTGATTATTTCCCGTAAGATCCACCGTTCATCGCCGGTCTTTGCGCCGATCTGCAATGGCAAGCGCAGTGCTGTTGCGATTTGGGGCGATGCGCGCGCGGCCAGTTACGATTCAACCGCACCGCACGAATACCAAGGACGTGTGTTAACCGCAGCACTGCCCCACATTTTAACCGGCCGATGCACATCCGACCCTCTCTCACAACGCTTAACGAGCCGTCCGAAGGAGCGCACAGAGGCGCGCAGCTTCAATCGCGACCCGTTGCTCATCGCTCACGCATCGCCCCAGGGCCCCCAAGGGTCGGTTGCGCGTCGCACTTTTTCGAGATTAAAGCCGAACTCGAATTCACGAGCACACTCGTAGACTATAAAGGTGCGCCTACAAAAATCCGTTTTCACTTCTCGCATTCTAGAGATCGTTCCCTGATGTATTTATGAAATGAGCATAGCGGGACGATTTATTTTTTTAAGCTTAAATAAAGTTTCCATGAATTTAAGAAAGTTTAAAGAATGATACGAGAACGGGAGAATATAGGATATATCCGCAGGGCTAGATATGTATTTGAAATACTTTAATTTAAAGCACATTATTTGCACAAGTGTATTTTGTACTTCAGCGGAGTACGTGAAAGCATTCTGTATTTAAAATTGAAAGATTGAAAGTTTTTTGTATTTTGTAATTCGAATAATAGGAGTGATTGTCGATCTCTCTCTCTCTCTCTCTCTCTCTCTCTCTCTCTCTCTCTCTCAGTATTTGAAATACAAAATATACAATCGTGTCTTATAAATACTGTTTTTTAAATAAAAGTATTTCAAATGCATGTCCAACCCTGGATATCTAATCGTTTAATGTATCAATGAATTTGAAATAAAGTAAGAGTGGCAAAGATTTCATTTCCTTTTATACTTCAAAAGTGACATAACTAAAAAAACGTGATTATCGAATTATTTGAATGAGTTAGTAAACTTTTATCAATCGTCTCAAACTAATTTAATTTCGTAAACATCCTCAAAATGGTCAAAAGAAGAGAGTACATTAAAAACTGTTAAAATCGTCACAACGCAAAGTAAGTTTTACGTTATGAAGTAAAAATAACAAAAATGATATTTGATAACGTTAAGAATATTCTTTTTGCCGATTTGATTAATCATTAATTTTCTGTCAAGTTGAAAAAGTTCCTCTTTTTAGAGAAAGTTAATTTTTTGCTTTGTGTCATTTTTGAAGTAAGGGAATAATATATTAAATTCGGAAAATTAAAAAAAATTTTAATAAAAAGATTTCATTTTTAAGAAATTATCAAGAAATTATCATAGTCTTCTTGTAACATTTATTCATTGGTATGAAAATGAGAAATCGTACTTTCATAAGATTAAACAAACAAATGTTAAAAGCAAGAATAATTATAATAATGATTTCGTAGATTAGTTCTTGTCAAGATTGTCGGACAAAAATAAAGGGAAGTCATGACGATGACAGCGCACTTCAGAACGTTTTATGATGCACGCTATCTTTTATGGCCGTCGTGTTCGTGTGCTGTATGGTAACAGAAATACAGCTCCGCAAATCCTGCATCTGTTTAAGGGCGCCGTAAATAATTTCTATCGTCTGAATTCACTATGATTTATGGATAATTCAGTTCTCTCACGTCGGTATGCCGGCTTGTGCCCGATTCGCTCCACCGCGAACGTAGGAAGCCCAGAGGCGATCGATATTTATCGTTAATCCAAAGTATCGGCAGTACTCTTCGCAATTCAAGGCTTTCATCTCGTGTCAATGCTACATTGACCTTTGTGAAGCTAACACCCCATTTTTAAAATTTAGAAAAAATAAGCAGAGTTCAAGTAGCCCCACCTGAAAGTTCTAACGATTATTTTTAATAATCGATGGGTTGAAATCAATAACTAAAAAGTTCTAGAATTTTTAAATTTCAACTTTCGAGTTTTTCTAAGTTCACATAGGTAAAAAATGTTTTTCGCAAATCCGATGTTAAGGCACGAGTTCAGATAGCCTCCTGAAAAGTTCTAACAATTATCCTTAACAGATCTATATACGGAGAATTTAGTGTTCCTTATGTATTAACTTGTTGCTCTAATCCCTATTTTACTGCTCTAACAGTTTATCTAGAAATCGATTTATTCTAACTTTTTAAAAAAGTTAGAATTCCCATAGAAAGAAATCCTTTTAATGAAAAACACTTATATTGTAATTTTGTGCTAATTACGTGCTTTTAATACGCACTAGTTTATATAACTTTTTCAACTATATGGTAAGATTAAAACGATATTTAATAAACGATTTTTTGATAAACGATTACAGCAATGAAATCGGGATTAGAGTAACAAACACATAAAGAGCACTAAATCCTCTGTACATTGGGATTCTGCTCAAGTTGACTTGTTACCTTAATGGACGTCTATGTTTATTAAGATAACATGCTAATATGAACACAAATACATAATATCAAATTTAATCACTGTTTTAGTATAAAATAACGATATATTAAGTAGGAGTAGTGGCGACTTAAATTAGATTAAATTTGACACTTAGATTTAACAATGTAGTTTTATTTATTTTTTTATCTTTTTCTAATTCTAAGAATTAAAAAAAGAATAAAGAGTAAATTAAACCGAGATTAAAGTTAGTCTACATTGGTAGAAATAGATATCAAAGGTTTATTAGTAAGGTGAACGCTCTTGCCCGTCATAGACAAGACGAATAACACCTTTGTTGTTATCGTGAGAAAATAGTATTCTCGTTTAAAGCGTTCATCTGTTATCTAAACAGGCAACACAACGACCAAACTCGATTCGGTATGCCTAGAAATTGTATTCGACAGAAACAGATAATGCGCCGGGTTAAGGCATGCTGTTATCTGTTCTACCACGAGTACGTCGTCTTTTCGTGAAGGTTGATACAGGCCGATAAAAACGCGGGAGAAACTCTACAGCGAGTGTGTTGAGCAACTTTCTAGAAACGCATGGTGCGAGCAAACGACGAAAACGTTTCACGATCGTTAAATACCGTAGTGCGAGAATGCGGTATAAATTTAACTAAAATTACCTGCAAAACTGTTAATTATGTTTGGAATTCATTTCGTAATATGACAATCCAATCGATATGACGTTAGATGCTTCGAATAATCCCTGAACGGAGATTAGATTGTATCCGAGAAATATCAGCCGTTATAAAAAAATATCGCTTATCATTAACACATTCCGTGCTCCATGGATCGCCGATGAACTTTCTGTTTGATATTTTGATTATATAAAAAGAAATATAATTAAATAATTTCTAATATTATGCGTAGTTATAATGTATTATGCAATATTATACACACGGGGACATAAATGCCTAGCCATTCGTAGTTGCACGTGTATCGGAGAAGGCATAAGAACGAAGGAGAAGAAGGCATGAGAAGAAACGAGAAAACATGAAGAGAGACAACTTTGGACGGTTAGGCATTTTGTACATTAAGTCTTCTTTGTACAAAATAATAATTTAGCTTGTAATCATTATGAAATATATTTTATTTAACAAATGAACACTAAAATATTACTGATGATTACGCAGCGAGATGAATAAGTTACTTAAAATTAGTGCGACGCGCTATTATAGATAGAACGTATTAATCGAAATATTTTATGAAATAATCTATCGATATAACATTTCACGAAAATTTTATAATTATTACAAAATAGGATAGAAATTATTAATTGTCGAAATTATTCTGTTAGTCACAATTATTTTCATTATCAATTATGATATAAATCATCAATTATAATATAAATAAATTATATTCTTGCATTTCGGTTAATAATCCGTATGCGTATATCTTTCACAATAAGCGAAATAATCATAATAAAAGAAATAAATGTTTAATGTGAGTTGTACAAAAAATATTTTGCCTTTGGCTTCTGCCATTGTCTATGATTTGTTATCGTATAGAAACGGCAGCTGTTTGTATAAGGAATTGATTCAATGATTTCGAATCATCATTAAACAGCTCGTAATTATCATCGCGTCAAGATGTAGGGATTCCTCCCATGTTCCTCTGGTAGATCTGACAAAACAACGGGTTACGCAACATATGTTCGCAAATACAAGCGAACGGAAAAATTGATGCGATGTACGGTACATACAATTCTCGTGCCGGGCAAACTATCGGACAGGGCAAAACGTCACGCGATGGGACTTGCTCCTATTTGAGCAAATCCGCGGAAACGTTACACGAAAGAATGTTTGACCCGTATTGCGCTTTGTGTTTGATCGCCATCAGCTAACAATGTGAAATCCGCGGTGGAGGTAAACATTGAGAAAAACAACGTACCGCTGATAGATGCACCGCTTAAAAAACGTATAAACTAAGTTATTTTAGATTGTCGTAATAATAATTTATCAAAGATAGATATTAAAAAAATATTATAAAGAATATTAATCTACTGCACACACAATTTTTCCTAAAACAATTATGGTATTGTTCAAGGGATTTTATCTATCGATATCAAATATTAATCCTTAATGAATAAAACTCAAACGAACAAGATCTAAAAAAATACAATTAAAGTGATCGAAGTTCGACGAAATTATTAGAATCTATATACTCTACAGTGTATTATCACGAATGTGAATTATCACGGTTTATGCGTGAACGTTGATCGCTGTTTTATCTCACGCGTGTATTTATACACGCGATCACGAAGAAGACGGTAGGTAGGTATGCGTGTCTGTCCATTAGAAGCCAGATAAATAGATAGCGCTGTAGGAGAGAGATCGTATCTTGGAGTTCAGAGACCCCGTTGGTTGGACTTCTTGCGCCACTGGTCCATATAATACATTTACAAGTGATAAGCTGGCATGCGGACGACACGTCTCGCGTTATATCACCCGCCAATGATCGCTTAAGTATAATGCGAGGCGACGGCACGTATCGTTCTCTCTCGCCGATCAGCCGATCGGTCGAATGAATGAAGATAGCGCGAATGCTTAGATTTCGAGCATTCACAGACTTCGCGAGATATCATCCGCGATGTAAACCTCGACTTTATTTTCTCTCCGTTCCTATCGGGAGATGGAAGGCATCTCGAGGCGAGATAACCCAGCTCGATGGTAAACCAGCTCGAGAGCTTGACGAGTAGTTAATCCCAGTGGGACGGAGAAAGGATTGCAAAATATTCATTTGCATGTTCTATTAATTTCCTTGCTTGTAGGTAGCTTCACTTTGCTACTGCATGTAAGGAAAACTTACTCCGATTGTAAATTGACTACGGCACTACGTGTTATATACATACATAATGCGTGAAATAATATATTCATTCCTTCATAAAATTATCATATTTTAGAATATGACCAATTTCTTCTTTCTTTTCCCACCTTTACTTTTCCATTTTAAAATAAAAGGTATTATGCGAAGGGGTAATTACTAGCTGAAATATTGTCCCACAGATTACATGATTTCATATGATTTTATCTGATTACAAATCATTTTTTTCACTACATATGAAGTAATTTGGTAAAATATACGATTTTATTTAATATTATACAATGATTTCTCGTGGTTGCAGATGTAATTATCAGGTTATACATAGAGATTTCATATGAATTTTATAATGATTTCGAGGACTCTGTCCCACGATTACATTAAGTGGTTACCCCCTTGGTATTATGTTTTTCTAGAAAAATTGGATTAAAACGTTGGCATCCTATTCAATCTCATACGAGTTATTAAGCCTCAGTGGGCGTTGATAAATCTGCAAGATTCTAGAAAGAAAAAACAGAGAAAGAGAAAGAAAGAGAGAGATTTCCGGGATAGGCATTGTGCATCGTGTCGCGTGCATCGTATTCGTATGATAGGATCAATCGTAGCGTCTTCTATTGAGATGTATGTGCTGATGATAGCGCGAAGAATGGACGTCGATTATTGGAGGCAACGAACACTGCCGGGGTAGGCTTCGATTACGAAAACGTTTCCAGGTCACTCGTGTGACTCTCTCTCTCTTATTATCCGTTCATTTTTCCAAATCGTAGATCCTTTCTTCCGCATTCATGAAACTGATAAGTATTCAGGCTTTTTCCATCAACACTTTTAATACATTTACGACAAACGATAATAATATCATATTAACAACGTATATATAAATGTGTAAAATAAAATCTTCAAGTGATTAGCGTTAGACGTCTGCCTAGCTGCCCCCCCCCCACCTAACCAAATCTTAATAAAAAAATTATGTAATAATGTGCTATTTATGCGCTATTCTTATCCGCGAACAAAAATTTTTGCGCTCCTTCCGTTTAGGTAAAAAAAAATTTTTGTGGGGGGGCTGAGTAGCCAGTCAGTCAGCCCCCCATCCATTAAAAATAATTGATTTGAAAAATTAAATATACAGGATTTATGCACTATTTATGCGCTACTATTTCCAAGCATTTTCGATTTTTGCGCTGCAACCCTTAAGGCAAGGTCCCTCTTGGAACAAATAGACATATTTATCCCTATGTTGTTTAAAATTGCAAAATTAATTCTTTAATTGTGCATGAAATGTATCTGAATTATTATGCATAGTCAGAGTATTTAATTTTGCAATTTTAAACTTAGGGGCGAATATGTTTGTTTGCTCCTAGAGGAAAGTGCCTTAAGGGTTGCAGCGCAAAAATCCAAAATGCTTGGAAATAGTAGCGCATAAATAGCGCATAAATCCTGTGTATTTAATTTTTCAAATCAATTATTTTTAATGGGTTAACTGACTGCCTACTCAGCCCCCCACAAAAATTTTTTTTTTAGCTAAATGGAAGGAGCGCAAAAATTTTTGTTTGCGGATATGAATAGCGCATAAATAGCGCATTATTACATAATTTTTTCATTAAGATTTGGTTAGGTGGGGGGGGGGGGGGGGTTAGCTAGGCAGACGTTAGCGTTAGAGATCTTGAGTTAGTCTTTAGATTAAAGTTTTAAGATGCATTTGACATTTGAAAGACAAATGAAATTATAAAATATAACATATGTTATATTTTATAATTTCATTCCGACCTCCTCTTTTATGCAATCTTTTGATAAAGTTTCCTTAATCAACTTTCAATCTAATTGTAGAGCTGCAGGAAATAAATAAAATGCTGAAGTAAATAAAATTCATAATTTGTAGCGATTGCCATTTTTATTTCTTTCTTGGAAATTATATTATTATAGCAATTTATTGAAATTAAAAAATCATGACATAACGACAAAATTTGTCGAGACATAAATGAACCTATGACAAATAAATAAAATTGGCAAAACGATACACATTGCTAATAGCGATTTTTCCAGTGAGAAAACATTTTGTTTTTCATCAAGCGAAATAGCAAAATGTGTACCTACACGTTTACGTAACAAAGAATTAAAATGCTTTCTGAAAAATCGATTCTCGGATAGTATTTCGAGCGACGGCAAGATCCAATAACCGCCAACAAATTCACTACCCGGCGATCTCCTCTCGAATAAGTTTCGCATTGTGGACCGTGCTCAATCGGCGTTCATGCGATACGACGCACGTGTTTGTACCCACACCGGTAGCACACATACTCACGACGAACGCGGGAGGGGCTGTGTGTGCGTGCGCGCAATTTAATCGGGGAGATCAGGTAGATCAGCTGGCGGAGGCAGGGAGTCTGGGGTGGATGTTAGGTTGGTCGGTCGCGTTGCTGCGGGTATCGACCCTGGGTTCACCGACCTTTCTCAGCCACCATCGCCAGC
>NW_017256266.1:259649-268526 GCF_001594055.1 Mycetomoellerius zeteki
CCTCCCTGCGTCGGCCGCTTCTATCCGACGCGAACCCTCCCTACTGTGTGCCTTCGCTCCCTCTTCTACTCTGCCTCTGTCTCTGTTTCTCCTTTTGCCCCTCGCATTCTCTGCCTTTCCCTTCTCTCTCCTTTCTCTCTGCCACCCCGCGTTAGCAGCAGCAGCAGCAGCAGCAGCAGCAGCAAGCAACAGCAGCAGTAGCTCTCAACGCCACCAGCTGTCCTCAACCCCGCCCGCAACCCCAAATTGGTCGCGCGTGTCAAATCGCGGTGCATCACGGGTCACTTTGCAGGTTGCAGATCGATTCGTGGTGACGGAATCCGATTGTTTCGGCCGTCGTCAAACTGTGATCTTTGAACCAGAAGCTTCGTCTACTCGTCGAAATAATTTATTTCAAAATAATTTATGCTAAAGAGAAATACAGTTAGATAATGTATTAAAAAGCACATGAGGTTACACTTTTTATTTCTCAATCATAAAAGATATTCCATGTAGTTTATGCCTAAATTTTAAGCAGAATCGTAAGGCTCATTACAAGTCTTACGATTCTGTTTAGAATTGACCCATTAGTTTCATATGGCGGCAATGAATTACTTAGTGAACAAAGTTAAAGAACAGTAAATAATTCCTCTTGGTCATTAAAAGTATTGTAATAACTAACAAGAAATGTACATTTACGCACAAACATACATAAACTTGTACTGATCTCACTTATACATTTAAAGAAACTTACATTTAGACAAGAAATAGATTTGTCTAGTTTTTTATGTATAATCTACTGCTATCAAACTTTATTCTATTTCATGATTTGAGATCAAATATCCTCCATCTGATTTACGTTAATTGTTAGGAACACACAGATGAATTATAACTAATTGAGTGAATTATAATTATAATCTGTGGTTGACATTTACTTCTATTGACAGACAGATTTCTAGACACAATGTGAGAGACACAAATCATAAATGATCTTCTCATTGGATACATCACGTTCAAGATTTTACCTAACTCAGTGACCTAACGAATTCGCACCAGATACCGGAACTTTTAATCTCGTATCTTCTGAAGGGTTGGCGCAGCGGATGGCTCTTTGCGGCGCCTCGAATAAGCGCGGCTATCACGATGGGAAGTGCAATCACTGAGGGAAGCACAATGTGTGTGCGGCGTCCATTATTCCTCGAGCCGGGTGCTATATCGAGATGTAATCGAGCACATTGATTTGCTCAGTGCAGACGCACCGAACAAGTAGTTCCAACTCCGAGGTGCGTGTCAATCGACTCGCGCACGTTCGATACGCTCAGTCTGCAAATTACTGCTCGATCGTATGTGTTTACCAACGTCATGATTGAAGATCAAGCCACAGTCTCGGTAATCTCAAAAGTTAGAATTTTGCTTTAACAATCTTATTCACAATCAGTTGCTCGCGTCACCGAGATTTTCTTCACGCGAGTTTTCTAAATAGAAACATCATCGCAACGATATTGCCATTACCTCTTTAATCGTTTTAATACCTGTAAATGTTATCGCCATCGCGATATTTCCGTGGGAATCAATCTTTCTCAAGTGGTCATCCAGCATGCATTTTAAACGTTGTTTCGCTTGTACGACGATAGACAGTATTTTTTGCTTCCCCTTTCTTTTTAAAACCACTCGTTTTTACATTGTTCACAGAACGACCGTCAAGTTGCGTTTGAGCGTTAATGGCCTGGTCTCGAGTGCTTGCGCGATACGATTTGTTGCGTGAAGAGGAAGGATAGCATGTCCTTTTCATTTACTGAGTTTGCATCTTTTAGCGCAATGAAGTATTATAACTTGCAAAATAGCGAAATAGCGAAAATACTGTATACACATGACGAAAAATAAAGAAAGCAAAACATAATCTTAATTACAGCAAACTATTATACATGTTTTTCGTTCTATACAAATTCTGATTTAATAATAATGCCCATTAGCATTACGATTTTGCTATCGTACTTGAACATTCATAATAAAATATTCAATAAAAAGCGATAAACTGATGTATTTTGCATATCTTCATGCTAATAAATTCGTATTTATTGTTCAATAAAATCTGTGTTCAAGATTAAAAGTCACTTATGTAAACAAAATCTATGAAAATACAAAATAATCAAGAGGCTTTACTACTGAATGTTGTCATATATTAATTTCCTGCGCACTTAAAATATTGAACTAAGCCTTGAAAATTGCAAATGAATTAATAAAATCTTGTAAAGAAATGGAATGACTACGTAATTCTACTAATAAATTAATCGTCTTATCATAATATCTAGAAGGTGCTCATTCTTGTTTGTTTTAATGGTACCTGCACTAATACGTTTCTTTTACGACGTGGTAAGAATCCCCAGAGGAAAATTTAGTTGAAAGCGCAAGCAACATTGCGCCATTAATTTTCCTGACGTGAAAATTATTAACCTGAACCGCAGTACCATTTAGCATGTAAATATATGTAAATATAAAACGCGCGCGCGTTGTATGTTTTAAAGAAGAACTGGGTTGTCGTGCGCGCATATTTGTATGCGTTTTCTCACTGTTACGTAATTTTGTTCATTTCACCACAATTGAGTGAAACGTGAGCTACGTTGAGATGTAACGATCTTAAATACCTAATACGTAAGTGACACGTAAGTGAGAAGCAGTTAACATGCGCATGTTCGACATTTATCGAAAGACAAGCCCGAGATTTACTAAAAGATATAGGAACAATCACAGACATGAAACTCGTTTGATATTTTTTTTTTTCATAAAAAATACTATTTTTTAGTTTATATTACACATTAAATAGTTGTGCTATTTTTTATAATTTCAAGCATCGAATAACTGAAAATCTAATTCAGGTATTATTGTAGTCTATTTAATATTCGATGTATTGATTCTAACTAGATCAATATATCAAACGCTTATATTTTATATTAAGTGGGCGAAACTAACAATAAGTCGAGTTTAACGAAGATGCAAAGTCAGCCAAACTTTTATTTATGTATTCTTTTTGCAATGCTAACTTCGGAGAAATTTTGTACGAACACCTTGGCGAATGCGGGCGCACTTTTGTTGAGAGGCGGACGACCTATCGACAGAAGTAACGGACATCCACGAGTGCGTTTTTAGGGCGCGCGTGAGAACCGACGCCCAAAAAACGATTCACGGTCCTCTAATAACACGTCCGCGACCGCGCGGCATTACCGGCAAATACGGTAATTTACCGAAAGTAGCCTTACCGGATGGCCACAACAATGCGGTTAGCCAAGCAAAAAGTCGGCCGCTCGCTCGACGCCGCCGAAACGATCTCCACCTCGCCGATTGAACAGCAGGCTCTCCACAGCCAGCAGTCAATCGTCGTTACAGCCTGCTTTTGGCGTGCAATACTTAACGACTGCACGAAATTTATTCCCTTCTTCGCTACGCTCCGGCTCCGCTATATTATTTAAAAAGTACGGCGACGCACGTACGCCTCGATATTCCCCGTGTTATTATTCTCGAGAGAGTTACATCGAGAATTTGCGGAGCAATCGTTACGCTAGCCACGCTTAACTGCGGCCAGCAGCCATCGAGACGGGTCGCTTTAAAATTCATTATGTCGCTCTGCCAAATAATTACGGAGATCCTGCATACTCGGTAATTGACATATATTAGACACGTTCGCGCTTCTAAATTCATCTCTATGTTTTTAGATTTACGAAACGTCTACCAGAGAATAGATGTTATGTTATTTCGGTTTCAAGATTTAATAAAACTAAATTTTTTGATCACGTTTAAAGTTATTTGTTATGCTTTATAGATTATTGAAAAATAAAATAAAATTCTATTATATTATTATCTTTTTGTAGTAATTTCATGTACGAAATCATTTTCTATTGTTTAAAAATGAACTTGACTAAAACGTAACGTTATTCATCAGGATACAATTTAGACGGTCCATTATGACGGTCTGACCATTATATGAGATTTAGGCATTTCTTTTCCACTTGTATACGTGTATCGTGCGAACCTCTTTAACGTTCGAGATTATTTCAATGATCGAAGGATGTCCTATTCACGAAATGTCGTATTCGAGCGACCTGGGCAATAAGAGTAAGCAGTTAGGCTGCCGATCTGAAAATTTGATTTGAGCGCGCAACCCTCGCCGCGTGCTGGCGAGAGCAGATAAGGGAAAACGACTGCGGCGTACGCGCGAATAGAGACACGGGGGAGGAGGACGGGGGCCACGAGACTCTCGAACAGAACGCGCGCTTCGCCTCGGAAGCGTGTGTGCTATAGACGGCGGGACGCTATCCGGTCGATACAGGCAACCAGACTAGGAAGTAAACCCGGGCATCAACCTCTCTGCCTACCACCCATCACCCTACTCCGCCACAACCTCGACGGCGGCGGCAGCGGTGGCAGCGGTGGCGGACGAAGAGAGGAACCCCCCTCGATCTCTCTCGAATTCGCTCATCGGCGAACGGGTGCAACGACCTCGTCGACGTCGTCGACGTCGCCGTCGCCGTCGCCGTCAAGAGAAATTTGGATCCGGAACACAACTTCTTGCGGAAATTGCTCGTGTTAGCTACCACAAGTGCTTTCGATGGCGACGATCGAACGTGATTTTTTTCATGGTTGACTCATAGGGAAACTTATCGAGATCTGATTCTATTGATCATCATGAAAAGCGGGGTGTAAATGGCATTAATAGACAGTATGTGATAGAATTGGCGCTTTTGATCGTAGAAAAGAAAAAAGCAAGATCCCAAATTTAGATCCTAAAAAATGGTACTATACATTTGATTTATGTAAAGTAAAAAAAACATAGCTAAATCTGAACTTTAAAAGAAAATATTTGATTCGTGTAAAGTAAAAAAATTCATAAAATAATAGTTTAATATTTATGTATTAACGGAAATGTCAAATAAGAATAACAATGTTTGATTGTTTTAATATTCGATAAAGTTATTACGATCTATTTTACTATTAAGGTGACCTAATCATATGCTGTTTAACCATATTGCTGTCTCCATCGCAAATTTATTTCTGTCACCTGAAAGACATTATAACCTCGATATGTCGGTCTTCGGATTTTCCGCGTTTCCGACCATGCTTCCTAAGAGTATAAATGTCACTCCTACTATTGGCACACCCGGTATATCCCAGGTCATCGAGATCGAACTTCGATCGAGACTACCAGACGGCGGCAATGAGTTACCGACCTTAAAGAATGCATTGTGCATTTGATTTATGCATAACCGATTTTGCGCGCGACGTAAATTTTAATGCGACGCGACGTTGTGCTTCGTGATTCCAGAGAGGATCTGTGCCAAGGTAGTTGAAACCTAACACTACCCAACTTGTATTTATTTGATTCCCTGAACCGTCTTCCAATCCTTTCGAAATAGATGCATTTCGAATTTTTAATTTATCGTCTAAAGAAATTTTTTAATTTTTTAATGCTATTTGAAAAATATTATATAAACAACGTAATAAAGATTGATATCTTAATTCACTTAATATTTATTAATATTAATCCATTTAATAATTATTCCACTACATTTCAATTCAAAATGTAGCTCTTTATAAATATAGGAATGAAGTAATTGGAAATGCTATAAAAATAGATTTATTTATGTATATTAAATTTTTTTTCACCTAAGTATAATCGATAATATATTTTCAAGAAGAGTACCTATATATTAAATGTACTCTATGAAAATATTCGCTTCGGTACTTAAATAAATATCAGAGTTCTTCACGTTATAACGGTCTCAGCTATTATTATGTCCGCGTACGCATTTTATTGGAAATTAGAGTAAATGAGCAAATTAATACGTCGTGCTCTTAACTAGTAATTCAGCCTATTTATGCGTTACTACGATGTAATTATCAGGAGATGGCAAATAATTGTAGAGGCTGAAATAATGGCGTTCGCGATACATTCGCGCAGCAGCAGCTTATCAAACGGCAGCTCTCGTTAAAACTGAATGCAAGGTATTAAATCTGCAGCTTCAACGTTTCAAAAGAATCATGTACAAATACGAAAGTCGTGACTTTAATACGCAATTTAAACCTGTAATCAAACATTGTCCTAAAAACATGAATTAACAGGAAATAATGCTTATTTATCACGTGCTAACGTATTCAAATTTACGGCATACAATGATCTTATTTTATTCCGAGATATAGATCCTCTGGCCTGTGGGCTTAAATTATCTCTGCATTTACATATTTATAAGATTATACGCGTCTAGATATGTAGAAATCGTTGACGCAGTCATAACAAGCGCGCATTCGTAAGAGGAATGTTTACCATAGCGCAGAAATGTTTACCCAAGAGATCGCGCAATGGAAATGCAAAACGATGTAAAACGAAAATATTCCTCATACCGTTTATGCTTGACTATTTACGCTTTCTTTTGTAATATATTTTACTTACTCTGTAACATACTTTATTTACTCCCAGCAGTATTGCTCACATTCATCTTTTTTCCGTATCTTTGAAACAGTAGTGCACTTTTGATTACGTCAAATTATCAAGGATACGACATGAGAAGTCTATTAAGGCCAACAATAAAAATTTTAAGGAAAGATATTTCAAGAAAGTCAAAAATTAATCTTTACTACGTATTTAAAATTTTCCATTCAATTTTTTCTAATAAATCAGTAGATTCAGAGATAGCTGAATCGTCGTGACGTGACAGTGGAAGCTGCACGGCGTGGCACAAGTCAATTGTAATAGGCCGCACGTGCATCGGTCGAATAAAACGAATGTCGCGCGGCCGTGTGCCGCGTTTCAATCTACTTTCTAGTCGGATAACGGGCTCTTTCGTTAGCGCCGTTTGGATTAATAACCCCGCGAATCGAAGATATCGGAGATTCGTGACGGAAATAAAGTCCCTCGTCAGTTTTGAGAGAATATTTATGCAACAAAATTTTCAACAACTCGAGCGTTTTCCTTCATCTATGATAAATTTCCTAGAGAGAGAGAGGGGGGAAGGGAGAGAGCGGGGGGAGGGGAGGGGGAGAGAGAGTCTCTCAGATAAGTAGATAATATATTTTGATAAATGTACGTGTCGGGAAAAGTTTTAAAGACAGAGAATATAATATTTCTGCAGTCCTCCCTTAATCGTAAGTGGAGATTCATAGTTGTTCTTACGCGAATGAACAGGACGCTTTATGATGCAAATGCATTTTAATACACAATAAAGCGCAATGTTGATGGCATATTATTTCATCTGTTCAACTAGATTTCATCATTAATTTTTTAATTTCTTAATCTAAATGCTTAGCACGTATCTGGATCATGCCGCTGTTAAAGCAGCCGCTTAAAAAATTACAAAATCGATTCGTGTATCGTAAACATTGGCCTCGGGTAGAATAATATATGAATATTTTTTCACTGCAATTTGTTTATAATAAAGTTAACAGCAATAACAATTCCGCAAAATGTATCAGGTAAGTAAAATATATATTTTTTATATGTATGTGTATAAATATATGGCAATTAACTCAAGAATAGTCATCTCATTTTTTTACGTAAACTAATTACCTAGAGTTTTAACACCTAATTAAAATTACTATTATTAACAACTATATTACCAATTGCTTCCCAATTTATTGGCATTTGAGAACATGCCATGCATTAAGGATATAGATACTCACAATTTTCTGAAAAAAGTAAGAAACCAAACATTGTGAACAAATATTGAACAGAACAAGCATGTTAAGTAGTTTATTATAATAACAGTATTTCTAAATAATTTCATTGATATAACGTTTTGTTTATTGTGGGTTTTCGGTAGAATTGCACATTTAAACAATAATATCACTTTTAGACCGTGTATGTGAGAAACATAACCGATAAATTAGAACCCTATACAGTCGAAGCTAGAATTAATAGAAGCTTAAAATGCTTTAAATAATTCAATCTTGAATCACTAAATATGATATATATGTACTTGACATATATACCACAATTGTAGTCTAACGAACTGTGCACCGAAATATTTTCGGACTAAACACAATTAAACCACTGTAGTAATTTCGCGAATTAAATTAAATTCTAATAATTTCGATGCTCAATCAGGCATCATATTTCAAAGATGTTAATATGCTGAAAAAACTGTAATTAAACTTATTGTGAAAAATATTACCTCGGCCGGGAGTCGAACCCGGATCTCTTGTATTCTATACGAGCGTCCTGAGCCATTAGACTACCGAGGCCTCAGTAATATTCTTCGCAATAATCGAAATTACTACAGTGGTTTAATTGTGTTTAGTCCGGAAATATTTCGGTGCACAGTTTGTTAGACTATAATTGTAGTATATATGTCAAGTACATATACGAGGGCAAATCAATAAGTACCCGTATTAATAATGAAGACGCAAGATTTTCACAAAACTTTTTTTTATTTATTTCAACGTAATCCCCTTTTAGGAGGATACACTTTTCCCAACGTTTCTGCCATTTTTTTAATCCCTCCGAAAAATACGATTTGTCGAACTCTGCAAAATAGGCCTCTGTTTCGGCAATGACCTCCTCATTCGACGTGAATCTTTTTCCACCGAGCCATTTTTAAAGTTTAGAAACAAGAAGAAATCGCAGGGGGCTAAATCCGGAAAGTACGGTGGATGCGGCAGCAATTCGTACCGCAATTCGACCAATTTGGCTGTGGCGACTACGGAGGAGTGAGCCGGTGCATTGTCCTGATGGAACAATACTTTTTTTTTCGCCAAATGGGAGCGTTTTTTCTTCAATTCAATATAGCAGTGACCAATAAGTCAGCATAGTACTGCCCCGTGATAGTTTTGCTTTTCCCCATGTAGTCGATGAAGATTACGTCTTGCGCATTCCAAAAAATAGTGGCCATCACTTTTCCGGCCGATGGGACC
>NW_017256266.1:268689-272359 GCF_001594055.1 Mycetomoellerius zeteki
AAATTGATAGCCGCATTCGCTTGTTTTCCACCGTGAGCAATCGCGACACCCATCGGGCCGACAGCTTTTTCATTCCCAAATTATCATGCAAAATATTGAATGCCGTATTCCATACGACACGCCTATGGCCTCTGCTACTTCACGCACTTTCGTTCGGCGATCAGCGAGAATCATGTCGTGGACTTTTTCTACGATTTCCTCAGTAACCACTGCCGGAACGTCTGCCGGACGTCCTGGGCGCTCCTCATCAAAAACAGACGAACGACCACGTTTAAATTCGTTGAACCAATATCTGACGGTTGTCATAGATGGTGAAGGGTTCTCATAGACGGCATCCAACTTCGTTTTTATTTCTTCGCACGTTTTTTCATCCAAAAATAAAAAGCGAATCACGGATCGATATTGTTCTTTTTCCATTGTATCGGAACACATCAAACACTCTCACTACGAATTGCTGTCAAATCAAGACTATTGCATGAATCACTCTGAAATTTTGTATGGCGTCATTTGAAAGATGATAGTACACGATGGTAATGCCAACTTGCATTAGCAACGTCACCTGTCTTCAAACACGGGTACTTATTGATTTGCCCTCGTATATTAAGTGATTCAAGATTGAATTATTTAAAGCATTTTAAGATCTAGCTTCGACCGTATAAGGCTCTAATTGATCGGTTGCATATTTAAAGTTTCATAAAAAAGTTATTAAAAAGAATATGTTCAAAGAAAGAAAACTTTACAATTCATATTTTCTCATTACTTGGGTATAAAAACATTCCAGGTTAAACATTCCAGGACTGACTATTCCCGAGCTCTATAAAGTTGGCAGGACCAAATCAGCAGAATCAAATCGGACCTATCGGAATTGTTAGTACCCATTTTGTACTAAATTGTACCATCAATAATAATTTTGTACTATTCCCGGGTTAAATTGATAATCATATACTTTACTAATATAGCACTTTGAGTGTAAAAATTATTATACATCTAATTTTTATGGTATTAAAGAGCTGTAAAAGGTCACAACATGACTTCTTTTACAATAACACGAGAATTGCAATTTTCGGACTATTCTGAATATTTGAAATTTGGAATTTTGTATAACATGAAAACATTATTCGAGTTCTTTTAGTATCATCGTCATAATCCCATATATGAAAATCTTGTTATCCTCTTCTATCTCTGATGTAAATATATGTATAGCACGTCGAAAGACGATATCGAGCTCGTTGACTCTGCGACGTATTGCGGAACGAAAGTTCCTGCTTTACATGAAAATTATGTTCGCGATCTGATGCAAGAGGCAAAAGCTGACATGCCGCATCAGAGGGAAACGTCGTAGTATCTGACTTAGTTTCACCTCCGCGCACGAAGACGCCGATAAAATTCCACCGTGGTCTTCGGCTGCATAGAAAAGTAGGACATGGCTCTCACCTGACGAGCAGAGACATAGAGGCTACGTATATTTGCATCTTTGAATAACCATACATTATATTCATATCATTAATAAGACGGTCATCATTGCTTATATGAGTCGCATAACATCCGATGATTGTTCCAACTATCGTACGATTCATTTAACGCCAATTTTTCACAACGGCCACTTATTTTCTTACTTATGTGTGAAACACGTGTGAGAAAAATATGTATTCTGCATTCTAAGAATGTAGTTCTCCTCTGATTAAAGATTGTCCAAAACAAGAAGTTCAAACGAGAAATTGATCTGCCGTTTATCGAATTGTTGTTTGATTCTAAGGGTGCATTCCAGTACTGAGATTCGCCTATTGACTCGATCTCGTCCTTAGTTGTCGCGCGCGCAAAAGAGCGCGTGACATAAAGAGGCGCGACGCGACCGACGTCATCGTGTGGGTGTAGACGATACTATCTCTAAGTCCGTCGCGAGGGCATTGCACCTTGCGTGCATACGCGCGACGAAGGAGGACTTGCATCACTTGTTAGTTCACTCCTTAAGGCTCCTTAGTCTTTCTCGATATGCCGACACCGTACGCGCCGTCTTCGCAGTCGTAGTAGTCAACGTCGTCGTCAAATTGACACACTCGCACCTGCGGCGATTCTCTGCGAGTCTCAAGGCTCATTTTCAGGCAGCTCCGTGCCACATCTTTTCTCTCGTGACACTGAGCGCCGCGATATGATGTCGAATAACATGAATAAAAATGAACCTAGGACATCTCTATGTAAAATATAAAGTATCATATTTCAGATAGATTTTTTGACAAATTAAAAATTGACATTTCCTCTACAAGACTGTCAAATCGTCAATAATCTTTAAATTTGAGTTAAAAATGACAGATTTTTCATATATAAGGTCTTGTCCTACATTTAACTTTATAATTAAAGATTATTTTATTATTATTTCTATTACTTTATAAAAAATTGTTTTATATCGAGAACATAATTATACAGATATATTTAATATTGTATATTATTTATATTTCAAATTATAGGAATCTGATATTGTGATTAAACTTTCACAATCTCGATGTGCTCACACGGTAAAAAAATATAAAGTCATCGAAAGCTTATCCTAAATTGGAGTATGGCATCAATATTGAGGTATGAGTGGTTGCGCATTTTGTCATTATCGCTATCATTAGATTTCTAGTTTCTACGACTTACAATTATCTTCTCGTTTGTCGTATTGAACCGAGAGAGATACCAATTCGTTCCTCATTGAAGTACCAAGTCATCGATACACCGACTGTATGTATATATTGTATATCGGATAATCTCGACTTCGTCATCGGCGACAAATATCGATGTCCCAGACGATAAGATTCTCGTCGCAGACGGACGCGGTATAACGGGACACGCAAACGAGTCGCGGCAAGTGATGCCACGTAGCGATTTTTACGCTAATTATCGCGATCTCTCCGGTGACCGAGCGATGTATTAAACGTAGCGCATATAGTATACGCGGAACTCGTATATCGCCGCTCGCGCTGCCACGATACAAGTAAACAGGAAGATATCACAGCCACGCGTTTACTCTAAGAGTAAATCGTACACTGCAAGTTATAATTATTATCATACGCAACCGCCTGGGAAATAAACAAGCATTAAAAGCTCGCTGGCTCGATGCTGTCTCTTAATCTGTATAATCAGCCACGCGATAAGCGATTGCAATATTTGCAATAGCAAAGTAAATTGTTAAGCGCACGCGCGCGCGCGCGCGCGTGTGTGTGTGTGTCGCCACAGAGTTGCGTTATGCATCTTATTGTTTTATTTGTTAATGTTCTATTATTTTATTTATCTAGTTCACTCAACGATTTTTTTCTGAAATGATCTTTTTCTAAATAAACAATATTTATTCTTCATCAATTAGGTCGGAATTAATTAATTTTTAGTAATTAATTGATTTTTAATCAACATAATTTTTCAAATATACTTGATCAAAAAGTTCCCGGAATTCATTCAGAAAATTCAAAATACAAGTTTATTCATCAAAAGTGATATTGTCCCCTTCAAAGTATTCCCCATCGACTGCAACGCACTTATGCCAGCGCTTGATCCAGCTCTCGAAACATTTCTGGAACTCTATTGTCGGTATAGCCATCAGAGCCGTCTTTGATTTTTCCATTACCTCTTAGTAGTGGTTTTTTGACTCGATCGAACAGAAAAAAATCGCAGGGAGCCATATCGGGTGAATTCG
>NW_017256266.1:272473-291046 GCF_001594055.1 Mycetomoellerius zeteki
GATGTACTCAAGACGGCGTAACTTTTACAAATGTCAAGCTATGGCGATAAAATTTGGTGGAAATGTCAATGATAGATGTGGTAACCTAACCAAAAAAACAGAACTCAAATCAGCTGACTCAGAGCATCACCTGGCGGTAATTCCGGAAACTTTTTGATCAAAGTAGTATTACGTTTATTTAACTGTTATACTGTTTGAATAAAATTATGAAGAATTATATTTCAATATTCTTTAATGTAATGAAGCATAATGCCGCGTTTTTCAAAAAAGATTGAATATGTTAAATAAAAATAAAAGAGGAAAAATCAATTGAATATTATAATATTAATTTATAAATAAAATATTATATTAAGGAATCATTCTTAATTTAATTTACAGAAATCCAATTTGTCAAAGTAGATATATAATTCCATTACTTGAGGTTCTGTCCTTCTGAAATTTTGCAGATTTATATTTTATATATATATATACATACACACAGAGACAACACACATTGCTACCGCGACTGTAAAACAAGACCATTGAGGAAAATTATACGAAGCAGCTGTTCTTCTCGTTAGTATCCGGTATATTATTTGCGATTTGTAGTATTATTTGCGACATCACCGATATCACTGACAAGCGCGCGCAATAATTTCACTTGGGTCGCATTCGAACCGTTAAAATCGCTGTAATTAACGTCAAACCGTCCACCGCGCACAAACGCACGGAGGATTATAATAGCTTCACCTTCAAATATACATGACGATCCGTACGTGACGCGCGCGACATATTATTGCCGACCATGATACACGGACGTTTTTACCAAGATTTTTACGCTTGTGTCACCTTGATGATCAGATTTTCCAGCGTATTAGCAGTCCTTGAGTAAGACACTGCAATGGTTTTTGAGTGATCCCTTATCGATCCTTCAAATCATGTCTAAAATGCAAGATTTTGTATCGAATTTCGTTATCCTGATGAGCAGCGTCACGGAACGACAGCTAGTTGAGATTATTAATTGTGGCACACTATATATATATATATAAGCAAAATTAGATTTGTAATGCAAGGTAATATAAAATATTAAAGCACATCTTTATTACAAAGTAATCTTACGTTATATAATTTAGCAAAATATAATATTATAATATTAAAAGAAAGAGAGAAACGCATGAAGTGAATATATAAATTATATTTTAATAGCAACTTTTGAATTTTTTAATTTTGATACTTAAGTTTTTAGCTATTTGTAAGTACTCCTTGAAAGTACTATAATTACAATAATTTTTGGTATTTTCGTTATATAATCAAACAAATCGTTATTTTAACACATGTATTCTCGTAATATAGGTACATTCTTATTACTAACAATTTATACAGACATATAGGATTTAAAGATTTAAACAAATATTTAATTTTGAAACTTAAAGAATTACTGAAAAGAATAATGCATAAAGTGCGGTAAACTTCGGTTTTCCATAAGAATTATTATTCTTTTCACAAAATATATCACTATCCTAATTAAATAAATTTTTAATAGAACTTTTAAGACAGATTGCAATTTGTATGTATTCTGTACATTCATTCATTATCATCTGAACTGTCCCCAGTGCTGTTGTTCCACGATAGCCGATAGGACTTCGGCCTCGACACAGCGTTCCAAATGGGGAACGTCTAATAGGCAGCAATGCTCGCCGCCAAGGAAGGAAGGTTATCGCGTTCGGTACCAAGGATTTCGCCGAGGCATGTTAACCGCCGAGAGGATTGCAACGACGGTTTACCGGCGGCTTGCTTCGCCTGCATGCGTACGTGCGAGCGCGTACACCGCGTGTGGAAGAGACTCAAGAGACAACACTCTCTCGCCTCTCGCGCGCATCGCGGAGAGGTGTTGCGCGAGCAGCGGCGACGAGAGAGTCGGTATCTTCGGCGAACTGATAGAGTAGTGGTGGTTGGCCACCCCTGGCCTGGATACCGTGGAGTGTTGTTCACCTCCGTGTGAAAGTACTCGCTCGCTGCACGCACGCACGCACGCACGCACGCACACACGACGCACGCATGTCGCGGGCGCGCGAGCGTCTCGTGAGTCCGAGTGGAGGAGACTCGTTTATGCGTGTACACGTCGACCATGTGCATGTCGCACTGCATATCGCCACACATGAGATGTGGACACTACGGGCACGCATGTACGCACGGTGCAACGGCCTAGAAGTGTGGGCAGAGCGCATCGCGCGTACGTCGATGCCATGCGTTACAGTAGACGACACGGTTGTTTGGCAGATTCAGTATCCTTCAAGAAAGTGTTCTCGACCTCTTCTTTGGCACGGTTGATATGAATTACGAAATAATAATGAATAGTACATTACTTTAGTTAATTAATGTTTTTATCATTCGCTCTTATACGTAGAACTGCCATTGGGTCTGCGGTCTTTAATGAGAAAAAAGAAGCGTCCGACAATATTTTTAGTTTGTGTAATGTTCGAAATGTATGAAAATTCCAAACCTACATATGTGTGTGCTCTTATTAATATTAAAGTCTTATTAATTCATAATCTTTGATTCAAGAAAATTTTATTCGCATTTTTCTCGAATAGTCAAAATGAGAATAGTTTTAACGTCTTTATTTGTTATCGTTAATATTAATAAGATCGCATAAAGTAAAATAAAAAAATATGATAAAAATATCCGAAAAAGACTTTCCTGACTGAATTTTCTTATGGAAGACGTTACTGCAGCAATATGTACGCGTTATCCGAAAAAATTCCGTTCAGAGAAACTAATTCTGTAAAAATGTATACTCAAACGCCTGTGTGTGTGTGTGTGTGTGTGTGTGTGTGTGTGTGTGTGTGTGTGTGTGTGTGTGTGTGTGTGTCGCGTAGTAGTTCGAGCGGAACGATTTATCACGGAATGGTTATATTGACTGTTCGCATTTCCGATCGGTGATTACGAAATTTCATCGGCGCTTTGAAGGTAAGTACCGGAGCTGGTCCCAAACTGGGTGTCTGTCTCTCGCTCTCGTTGCCGGACCTCCCCGTCCAGGGTCCCGTTTCATCGTCCTCCCTTCTGTCCCTCCCACAGCCCCTTCGCTGCGGCAACGTCTCCCCCTCTCGTCGTCACGCACTTCCGTCGTCGTCTTTACGTCGCCGTTCTCCACAGCTGCTTGACCACGACATAACCGAAAGGACCACATTGGAGTGGAGTGATGTACCGTTACGTGGTAGAATGGCGGTTGGTTGTTAGTATGGCAGTGTGTTAGCCGGGCAGGATCATCGTAGGTAGGTAGGTTGGTAGGCAGGCAGCGCGCGCGTGCAGGTCGGTGCTGGTGTGGGTGTACGCCGCGTACGGTGAAGGTAGTGCGAATGGGAAACGCGAGGACGAAGACGACGTAAAGAGGACGAGGAAGATCTACTACGGACCATCTCACCTAGGAGGTGAGGATGCAACAGCTGTGCGCTGCAGCTCGTAGGTAGTCGGGGAACCTGTCCCTACAAATCTTTATAACCGCTACTATTGTCCTTTCTCGTCGTTCACTTCTTTATCCGTTTTATCCTGCCCCCTTTCTCTCCCATTTCCTGCCTCTCGTTCTTCATTCTTCTTCTCATTATAGTGCCATGTGCCAACGTTGGCGTACGATATATGTACATCAGGATCCGTTCGTGGCTTTTCTTTGCACGTATTGTGATAGTATATCTGCCACCACTGGGACGAAGTAATTTCTGCGAGCGTTTGATCATGATCTCAATCCGATCGGCGATCGTAAAAACGGTGATTGACCGGAATTAGGTAAGAAGATCGTTCTTAAAATAATAAATTTTGGAGAAGTACGGAAGGAATGTGTTGCCGTCATTATTAGCTTCGTGAAATTAAAGATACATTATTAAAAGTTGTAGCAAAAGATAAGTCTGCTCTCTCATATATATAACGTAACGTAACGTGCAGTAGAATAAATATTATATAATATCTGTCGTATGAAATATTCCAGAAAAAACTTAATTTAAACTTTCTCTGACAAAAATATTAGTTGAACTTAGAGGATCAAACTGGAAAATTTTAATTAAATTGAAAATTGAATGATTTTAATTACAATATATTTATTTATAAATTTTTATACAATTATACGAAGAATCTTTTCGGTCAGTTTCCTATAAGAGAGTTCAATAAATATACCGAATGTGATGAAAGTCGCACACTATGATCTCAGAAATATCCAGGACAATCATTACGTGACAAGCTCAACATATTCGGGATGAAGATTAATCTCTTACACGTGCGATGCAAATATTTGCGCCTCGGTGAGTTGTGTCACTATGAGTGACTCTCCAGCTGTCACGACGCACAACGCAATATATTGCGTTGTCAATGGGACCCAAAATTTTATGCAACTTAATATAAAAACAGATTACTAAATTCGTCTATGCAACAAGTATCGGCAAGACTTTCCGTCTGATCTATTCTGACAGTTCAGATGCTTAATTTAATCCAGCTATCAAGGGCTTAATTGCGAAGGAGGAAAAAGCTAAGCTGTGAACGTCATCGTGAATATTAACATCGTGACTGGCAATGTCAAGAGGGGTCCTGTTCGTGTTTGCCCGGTTCGTTTCTAACGCGACAACGTTAAAAGACAATTAATCTGAATAACTCAACCTAAACTCGAACTCGCGTCTTTTTGTGACACAGTCACGTTTACGCGTTAGACACTTCTAATCGTGCATAATCGAAATAAGTTAAGATATATATAGTTTTGATTAAAAATTTTTATTATTACATTCTAATTATTTGTTAGTTATTTATAATAAATACAAATTCAGTCTAATATAAATTAATTGTATAAAATATCATACAAGAACAATTAAATACTTAAATGTTAAAATTATTAAACATACGATAAAAATGAGTAAATAAGAGATGCTTTAAGTTATGCTTAAATAAAGGATTTATCAGTGGTCTAGAGATTACCATATAGTATCTCAGTCACAGTTAATTCATCTTAGACGTTGGAACTTCTGACGCACTACGATAATAAACGTTGCATGGTGCAATGGTGTTTTCGTAATGAATGGCCTGCAATTTATAAAGATTCCACTGTTTTGGCAATGCGATGACAGTAAGAAGATAAGCGTTGATCGTGTTATATTCTTGTTTCAACCATATACTGATGAAATTTATATCTCCTTGCATACAGTTTATTAGTTGATTACATCTAACCGGCGCGACAAAATTATTTCTCATGATAACGCCAAGAGAGAGAGAGAGAGAGAGAGAGAGAGAGAGAGAGAGAGAGAAAAAGAGAGAAAGAGAAAGAGAGAGATACGCTCACCACTGGCTTAACCGGCTCCTTGCCAACTGTTTACCCATATCCTGCGAGCTAATTTGCATCGCACGCTCGAAATGTAATAACATTACCACCGCCACTTCGGAATTGAAGTTTAATGCCGACGATTGTTACTGCTCTATTGGAACGTCTTCCAGCGCGTGATACTCCGTCAAATAATATTAGAATCATAGAAAACCTACTCGCTGTTTTATTCTCCCATGTTTCTCACCACCCTTGTCTGCGCGCGGAATCGTAAAATCTAAGATCGAGGAAACATAAAAGATGCGGGGAGGGCCATAAAATTTCGTTAGCCGATCTGATACGGGATGGCTAAGAGACGAGCGTCGCGTCGCATCGACGGCAGGGAATGAAAGAGGCATTAAGGGACAGTCGAGAGAAAGAGAGAGAGAAAAAAAGGGATCGACTTATCCGAAATTCCACCGCGGGAGGTTACGCCGCGTTCCCACTACCCCTAGTGCCTCTACCCTTCTCTCTCTCTCTCTCTCTCTCTCTCTCTCACAAACGAGGAGACTCTCATCTCCCAATTCCCGATAACTTGAGATTTGAAGGACGTAGACCGGGCAGCAACGCATAAAAAGGAAAGACACGGCAACGTAAAAGGTTTGGAAAGTCTGATAACGAGCGGGACGAATACGATGGCGAGGTCGCAGTGTCGCGCGTGGGTGTCGGTGGAATTGATCGCGCGACTAGACCGCTTAGCTAGTCCGGCCACGTTGTGGATCCGCGCCAAGAGCCAGCCGGGGCCGTTCCTGTTCCCGGGTAAACATCGCCTTCATGGCCGGCGACCTAAACAATGTCCGAATTAACAAGGTGACAGAATAATATGCGAGACTCTCTCGAAGGCATGCCCTCTGTCTCTCTCTTGCCCTCTTATCTCGAAATTTCGTTTCGAGCCTGGTTGAAGTTTCTGATCTACCGCAAGGCTGAAGGATTTTACATTCGGTTCGAACTTTACGTTTCTTTCAATAATTTTTGTGGAAATTGGGAGATTGATACATACTTGTAAATTTCGAATTGTCAAATTCAATGTAATTTTGATCAAAATTGATCGAGTATACTAGCAATTTACAACACCTAGCAAAAAGCAGAAGATGCAAGTTCTTGAATGTTGAGCTTTTATGTAAGCTTTTAACACAAATAAGCGAAGAAAACTATGTTCAAAGCGAATCTTGGTGTTTAATATTCTTGCATGAATCTTATACAACGTTCAGTTCAAGCAAACTATGCGCTAATTATTTGTCGGTCTTGAAACACATTCTTAAACTGAGCTGGAGTAAGTTCTTATGCCGTTAAGTCATAACTTTTTAAGTCGTATATATTTCGACGACCCCGAGAAGGATTCTTCAGAGGTAGATACGAAGGCAAGCAGATAACGCATTGCTGAGATATTAGATAAAGCTGTAGTCTAGGGCAGAATTATGAAACCACCGGCGTAAAGTCGAGTCGAGAGATGGCCGAATCTTTACGAAGCAGAACTTCTAAGCGGGTTCCTTTTTCGAAACAAAACGGGCAAAGGCGCATTCCCCAACGAACGTCGGGCGATGCTTCACAATGGCGTCTGAGATAGTCTGATGAGGTTATTTGTTACATTGTTCGGATATAATGGAGTGGGCCTTGCAACGAATCGTCCTGATCCCCCTTTCTGGCGCTGGAAGGATCTCTCTGGACGAATCTTTGACGATGCGTTAGACCGCCGCTGGTTTCAGGGTCAACCGAAAATTTTAGAGAGAATAGATTTATAAGTAATTGTCTCTTCAATTTCAAGAATAGAACTAAATTGAACAAATGAATTCAACGTTATTAATATAAAAAAGTAATATTTGTGACAGCGATAAAAGCAGATTTTCACGATAGATCGCTGAATTCAGACAATAAATAATATAAACGTATTTTGTAGAACATATCCGCATTTGTTGATTATAAGATTTTTTAAATATCTCTGAAGAAACTAGTAGAAACTCTCTTCTTAATTCTCACTATTAACCCTTTAAGTGGTACGAATAAGTGGTATATTTATTTATGATTCCTCGAAGTGGTATATTTACATTTTCCGTGTTATTTCCTGAATGATGTGCACGTATGTATAATGTATAATGTACGTTTTCAATTCCAGAGTGTATAATATAAATTTATAATTATATATCATTTTTCATTATCATTATTGGAAAAACTCACTACGAAGATGTAATCGAGCATAAAAAATCACACCACTCAAAGGATTAATGAATTTTTGAATAATTTACAGTTAAGTTTCAAAGATGCAACGATTTTAGCTAATTACTCGGAATAAACACGAAATCAGGAGCATGTATAGCATAATATAAGCATCGCGTTTTAAGATATCTCCAAATATCGCTACGATCTCGCTTATAATTGCGAGTTAAAACGCAAGTTAATAAAGAAAATCGCGGTGCGGTAAATGAAACAACGTTATTAAGCTCCTGTTATCGCGATCTTTATGCGACACCCAACATTTTCCGAGGGGAATACAGGAAGAGAGAGAAAGAGAGAAAGAGGAAAGCTTTCCGTTTGCACGATTATATTACAATCACATTGCCGGCGACGACCCCGACATCCTTGACCCGCGAATAAATCTTGCGGACTCTGTCGATCCAAAGACTCTCCTCCGGGCCGTGATCTGGAGGCCTGGGTCTCAGGGTCCGGAGCAACGGTGAATGTGTATATGTCCAGCGCCTGGTACACCCGCGCGAGCGCACCTAACGCGTACACACGCACATATATTCTCGGCGCGTCGATACGGGAAGCCACGTTCGAACGAACAAAGAAGATCGCCCCACGTCGCGTCCGTCCGTCCACGAGGAGGAGCGCCAAGGACTCCGGCGCAATTAATTCTTCGTCACTGGCTCGCGATAGGTGGACGTTCGACGGGGAAGAACGAAGGAGAAAGCATTGCAGGTAGAAAGAGCGAAGAAGAGAAACAAAAGAGAGAAGAGAGACGAAAAGAGAGCCGGGCGAGAGAAAAGAAGAGAGAAAAGCGGAACATCCGGACCCCTGGAGACGGATGAACATGCATATATGTAGTATACGTCAAGCCACTGTCGGACAACGTGTGCATAATTGAGTACGCGCGCGCGTGCGGGCGGATTGGCATACGAGAGTGTCTGTAGTCTATGGCCTGTACATACATGAAAGCCAAAATAAGCGTTACGCGTATATTTGCGCGCATGTATGTGTCTGCGTGCGCGCGCGCGATCGGACTGGGGGGAGTGTCTGGTCTCGCCCGGCGTTGAATGCGCTGTGTAATCACCACCTACCATGTAAACGCCCCGGCAATGGTAATAGCTCGTTTAGAGCACTCACATGCGGTTAATTTCGCGATCCCTCACCGCACCGCTCCGCACCGCTCCGCACCGCGCGACGCCGATGGAGGTTTTCCTCCTATCGGTCGGTGGTACCGACTCCGGTCTTCTGCTTCGGTTAGTTCGGATGGAGGAGAATTCACATGGGAGAGGGAGTGCTAAAAGGGACGAAAAGAAAGTGACGTGTCCTTCGTTCCAATGGTGATATTTCTATTTTCGTATACGGCGCGCGAAGGTTGATATCAAAGCGCGGGCAGAGTCGCAAATCGGTTAGATCCGCGCAATCCGTGCTGATAGTAGCACGATATACCTATCTCAGATCGAGTCGAATTTTTGCGGGTTCGACTGACGGATACACGGCGGCGATGTGCGAATCGGCATCGCTTGTTTCGGCAGAGACGACCGCCCGTCGTAAATCACTTTCCGCAAAAGCCTTCGCGTGCGGGTGGTCCTGTCGCGGTTGATTCGCGAGAATGCAGCCGCGTGACATAGAAATGCGATTAACTCTTCAATGTCCTTTTAAAGTGAATCTTTATATTATTAATATTATATAGAAAGTGAATCCATAACGAAAAGGAATATATTGAGACATCAAGTAGTTTTTATATACGCTGTTACGTCGCGTTGCTATTGAAATTTTCTCCGTTTTTCGGTCAATGCACTTAAGCAATTTACCCGGGGATCAAGTTGTGCAGTTAAGAATGTTCACTAGGAAGTATTGGATAGTTATGATGCGGAAGGGTAATTTTGAACCCGGTGCCAAAGAGATTACGAAGCTTATAGGTGAATCTGCGTGGATCGGCTTTTCGAATGTTCTTGTAATTAGGAAACGTGATATCGATCTCCAATTTCTTGAGAGTATATACGCGTTCGCGGATTGAATCTGCCGGTTTGTTTTGATCTAATAACTGCGCCAATTTTTGGAAATAAGGGAAAGGATCGTGATTTGAAATGAGAGCTGATTTTATTTGAAACCTTAATCTCTTCTCTTGCTATCTTCGTTCGCCTTTAGTAGGCATCGAGGTAATACAAAAGAATTATCAATGTTCCGAAGAAGTGCTATAAGACGGGGGCCACGCCATTGGCAGCGACAGTCGCAGCAGCCCTTCGGATGTAAGGTGATTATGAATACTCCGAGGAAGTGGCGTAAGACGGAGGCCACGCTTATTGGCAGCGACAGTCGTAACAACAACCTCGGATACTCGTATGTGTTTTATATAATTGAATGGGACGCAGAGCAGAGATGCAAGTTTCAGTCGATTTGATTTAGTATTCTCGTTTAATAAAATAATAAAATGACAGAACAATGGAAAGGAATACAAGTGAGTTTCTGACGGAACGCGAGGATAGTTTTCACTTTGATCTAACTGTCGTACTAGATGGATTTCTACTTCTATTCTAATTCTGACGATTTTCTGCTTTTGGCAGGTCTTTTTATATTTTAGAAATGAGTGGGGGAGTGTCCCTTCAGGACCAATCAACACTCATCAAGGTTTGGTAGAACCTATACTCGCGCTTGTTTCTTTGAGATAAGGCAGCAAGGCTCCGCGTAAGCCCTACTCCCCACTCTACGAGTCTTAATAGATTCGGACTTTAGTTTTAATAGTAACAGTTAAGTTTTAATAATTTATAATAAAGGTCTTTCTTAACTAACATCCTTATGCGAGGCGAATCCACTACATTCCGAATCATATATCCAAAATCGGTTTAATTTTATTGGAAGCAAAAAGAAAGAAAAAGAAAAGAAGAAAAAGATATTCGTCCTCGCATTCGGGAAGATTTCTATTTTACTGTTAAACGCCAATGTAATATACTATTACCAATACAATGTTAATGTACGCTATTATTTGTTATTTTATAGAAGGGCTTTTTTGAAAAAGATCGGGAGATATTCTTAGACTTCTTTAGGGTGGATAACATGTGTGATACGTATAAAGGTGATCTATCTGTCGGTTTGAACTAAACATGCCATTCAATGATAAAGAAATAAAGGTAAAGTTTCGAAATAAAGATAAAATACCAAAGTGAAAATGAAATGAACATTACCTAGGAATAGCCTAAGATAACACATATTTATAATAGAAGAGAGAGATCTACCAGGATGTAACAATGCAATAAGAATGATTAAAGTCTTTTATGGAATGTTACATCACGGATAGATAAATATTTAAAGTCGGACAACTATGAGAGAAGAACAAACCGTGTTTAAAACTGTGAACGGTCCGTACATAAGAAGATTGAGAAATTTCATATATCGAACATAATACAGAAACATTACACCTCTAAGTATCTATCGTTCGATTTCTTAGGAAGAAAGATTTTAAATCATTTATCTTTTGCTTTACAATCTCACGAATTACGATTTTCCGTCGATTTATGAAACCCGGTTTATAAATCGATTTACAACATATTTTTTTAAGAGAAAATGAATAAGTATACTGCGATAGAACATCGTGTAATTATTATTCGATTCCGAGAGAAACAGTTTTCGTATTTTAGAAAGCAAGCTGACGCTGATATTGTTTTATTCCGCAGCAGGCTGGTATCGAGAACGCGCGTCGCAGAGAGTAAGGCATTACGGATTAGAATTCCTAGCCGGAAGTAGGCCGCGCGGGAGGCACTGCAACATTGTATTATTGCCAAGTCATTCCGCTGATGCTGTACTTCGTCAATTCCTATTATTTCCCACCTTCCCACGTCTTACATCCGCCCGTGAGGCAAATGTTCCTTCCGCTACGCGCGAGACCTGCATTCAAGAGTGGTTGTGACACAGTTTGCGTGTATCGCGCGGGCTTATTGCGCTTATTGTCGGAGTTAGTATCTCGTCCACTTCGTACTTCTCCAACGACTCACGAATGAGCTCTAGCAACCTCTTAACTTTTACATGCAAACGCAAGACGTTGATCATCCGAGACTTTGCCAGATGGACTTTGTCTTATATAAAAATCAAATTTTCCTACATCCGTTGCTGTCGTAAAAAAAAAAAATGTAAATCTTGATAAAAGGTAGAACAAATCTCGAAATTAAAGCAGAGAAGAAAAAAAACATAATGAGAATTACTCTACAAATTTGCTCCAGTTTCCACAGTAGAAATATTTTAATATGGCCTTAAGTGCAACACAATAATGTTTAAAGCTTTTTATTTTGACATAAAACTTAACCATAAAAATTGCAGCAATAAAATACCTGCATCGAGAACTGTTTTTCGAATTTAAACAAATTTCGAGACGGCATGCTTGTACGAGGTAAAGATATGTTCAATAACGCGAACAAAACATTAATATGTCGGCTTAACAATAACCGGATATATTTCGAACGAGGACGCAGTCCTCCAGACAGTATTTCTGATATTAATAGCCGCCGATAATAATCACGCATAGGTACGCCAATAACATATTAACGCAGACCGACGACGCTACAATACGTCAATAAGGCTGGGTTGCAGAAATGCGATATCTCGGGTTTGCATTTAATACCGCGCCGTCATTACAATCACTATGTACAGTTATCCTCGACCCCGTGTCCCGTACTCCCAGAATATTCCCGCGATGTAACAGCGGAACGCACTTTACGCTTTCATCACAGGGGCATATAATTAGCGTGCAATTCAAGCTCTTTTTTCCATGCGTTTCTGGAAAATATACGTCCGCTTCATTGGCGAAAGGTAATATACCGCATGCACCAAGGATATTTACAATGCGCCGGTATGCGATGAGGAGCAGAGCGAGATCATTACTAAAGGAATGTCCAGTACAACGCGTTTCTGGTTTACCGCATTCTTTTGTGCTGCGCTCTTTATTACCATCGCATTCAATACTATAGATGCGATTCTCTGATTTTGATCGCGCGACTGATTACGTCTGATGTGTGATATGTCTAATAAAGAAATAATAAAAATGAGGTTTTTTTTTTTAAGTTTCGACCAACATATAAAAGTATATACTATGTGTATCATACTCCTATACAAGAAAAGTGATACAAGATGAAATTTTTCGAACCTTGTATTATGTACGGATTGTGTTCTAAATTGACTTTCAATTAGAAAAAGTAATATAAGTTGAATTGAAATATTCTTCAAAGAGAAAAATGATACAAATAAAAAAATAGGAGTTTTTATAATACAGGTAATGCATAAACAAAATTAATATCTAGAATATTTGAAATAAGCAATTTGTAATTAGCTCTAAGCTAATTTATGTTTAATACTGCCATAATAATTAATTTTCAAATATACAATTTACTTTCCTTTCTTTTGAACAATTTTATATTTTCGATTGATATCGCTTTTCTCGCTGGGATGCGATATGTATTTATGAATACAAGTTTGCTGTATAAAATATTGCAAAGTATCTTGTTATTCTCACTTCTTTTTGCAAGTATATATAAATTATGTATGCAAAATATCATATAAAGCTGTATTGTTAGTATAGAATGTGGAAGTAGCATCTAAAAATTTCAGAGAGTGAAAGTGTTAGGGAAGAAAAACGGCATCGTCTTTCTCTCTGCCTCTACATTTTAGATACGTGTGACCTCGGAACTTGAGGTGAAGCACCTTGTAACTATGAGGCTAGCGCCTTAACCCGTGGAAGGGCCTTAACAGGGCGCGGTAACAAGGCCCTCGCATGACATTCTTTCGGAACCCAGTTAGGCTCGGGGCTACAGTTAGCCGCGAGGACGTTTGTCGGTACGTCTATATCCTTTACCTACACCAATACCGATGAGAAAAGTGACCAACTGGTCATCTGGGAACTCGTCCAAGTATCCGAGAACATACTGGGACGAGCCGACCGTAACTGAGACCATCGTCGTCACGGCTACCGTCACACGATCCGCAGGTGCGCCATGATCGGCTTCCGAGTAAACGTGTGAATATACATATAGCGCACACACATTTCTGCAGCTAGCCATCCCGAGCCACAATTCGCGACATGCGCCGTGTGGTCTCGAGTTCAATCAGCCGGACCTCTCTCGCGCGAACGCATATAGGACGTCTTTAGAGATTCTCAAGAGATTGGATACTGTTTAGGCAATTTCTGATTGATCCGCTATATTTTTCAGGACACTTAAGATAGAAGGAGATAGATGCATAAGATAGAATAAGATGCGTGGATATCTTATTCTATCTTAAGCAGGTTTTGAAAAATATGGTGGACCAAACATATGTTGTCCACTCTTTTACTTCAAGATCTCTAGGCGTCCCATTATTTTCCCGTTGTCCTTTTTCATTTGTTCTTTTTCTCAATAAATTATTAGCTTATTGTGCTTAAATGCTCTTTTTCGTAGTTTTTACACTACTAAAAACGTCTTAATAAATCTTAAACACGGTTCGCTTGAAAATGAATGTAGAAAGAGTTGGTTGTATATTGATCCACATCTCTGAAACTTAATATATTTTTCCAAATTTTTTTATATATATATATATATATATATAACGTATATATGATAGACGTTAATTCTTTGACAGAGATGACTCTATTTCATGTCAAGAAATCTACAGAGAAAAAAAGCAACGGTATAGTTATCGGCACCTTGTGTGCGCAACTACTCTCTCCTTCTCCCAAGTTTTCTCGCCTTCCTCCTCATAACGTTTCTCCGTCTTCGCATACACTAGTTTACCTCCTCGCAAAGAAGTCAGGTGCTTCTCTCTCTCTCTCTCTCTCTCTCTCTCTCCCCCTCTCCCTCTCTCTCTTTCCTTTCCGTCTATCTCGCTCTTTTTCCCTTCCCGGTAATGCCGTTTCTCCGTCTGTTTGCAAGTAAGCGCACACCAGTTTACCTTAGAGAAGGAAGGTTCTACTTTCACTCGAGGACTCTCGATCTACAAACGGAGAGCAGAGGGTGTCACTCGTCTCACCGTCGTTGAGGAAAATAGGCCGACAAGTTTTCATTCATTGCCCTTATATCCAATGTGAATTAACGAGCTCGTAAGCCTGGACGATGAGCACGTTGAATTATAATTAATCGAAATGAATTAACTCACGGTATTAATTTCTCTATTAATGAAAGGAACAACATTGACACTTTATGCAATTTATATTTGCGTCAATGGACAATTAACTATTGCTATATAATTCTCATAAATTTCATTCCAAATTTGTTTCAATTGCAAGCTAGTGATATCGAGAAACATTCACTTAGCAAAGTTTAATACACATTTTTATGCGCATATTTCATTTATATTATCACTCATATTTCAATTATAATATCATTATAATGCTTGATTGCTAATTACTAAGTTTAAAAATATTATAGAATATGTTATATGTTGCAATTCTAAAGATATTTGTATAAATTTTGAGAAATTTATATCTTCATAAATTGCATTCTAAAGATCGATTGATTATCGTTAATTCCAGACGAATTTCTGGTTGTTGCTATACAACTTCTAACGGCGTAATCCGAGATTTACAATAAGTCTCGCAGTCTTCAACATTACAAAGTAATGAATGACATCGGCGATGGCCGTTCATTTGTCTTTGTCCCAGTATAAAGTCGACCGCTATCTTGACACATTTGTTAAAGCAGTTACCGGTGATATACTAATTGTCCATATATATGCTCGTCCTCTCTATGAGGCAGATTGTCATTGTCCGTACGAGAGACAATAGTATGTGCATTTATGTTGGCAAATCTCTCTGTCAGAAATTACGCTGTTACGCAACGAGACTCTACATCGTTATTTTTATCGGGATATATACATATATCCAATTTCATGAAATCACCATTCACATTCAAAAACGCATATGTCGCTCTATTTGAAAAATATTTTGCAACTTTTTGCTGTTGTTTATTGATTTATTGGAGTGTCCATTTGTATACTGGTTGTATGTATAAGCTAAAAATGGCGAAGACATTAATTATACAGTGATGTCATTAATCCTTTTAATCGTATTCTCCATGGTCTAATTTTATTCACTCTGGGAATCGACCTTGTTTTTTCTTTCATACATTTTAGCTCGAGCTAAACTCTGCTGCCATTAATTCAGAACATAACAGACGAAATTGTAAACAATGTTGATAAAAGTATTCGCTCTCTTTTTCTCTAGAGTTAAGTAGCTTTATTATCTAGATAAGTTATTTTTGCAACTAAGAGGCTTAATAATAATATAACGTGATGCAATACGTAATTTCAACGATGATATATTCTTTTCTTCCAATAAAAACGTAGAAGAATAACAAGCGATTCTGAAGCATTTTATGCGTTAAAAAGAATATTCTCTAACAGACGGACAATAAGTCAAATGTATATAAATAATTTATAAATTTATAAATCAATGTATAATGGCTTACTTAATCAGTTTTATATCAATTATGCTAAAATACACTATTATATGTATTATTCAACTGACCTGTTTCCAACACATAATAATAATCAGCAACCTTAGTTTTGCCATTAGTCCTCTCGATCCCGCATAGCCGACCGAGTTCTACTTCTAAACATCGCAAAAAGATCTCTCAAGTTCTGACGATCGGTGCGCGATGACTTTTTTCCTCACGATCCAGATCGAGCTGCTTTGCAACAATAAAAACTACATCCACATGGCCCATCCCGCCGCCGTCGTCGAGATACTTGGGGGTTTAAAAGGCGCGGTGCAACCCGCGCGGATATATATTCTCTCGTCTCGTTCGTGCAAATATTGGCGGGACGTAGAATTTCGGGTATATTTTAAGAGATTCATCTGGCGAGAGTCGAAACGTTCCGAGAAGCAATTTCGATCTTTACGATGCTTATTCTTGAGCGCCGGTGCACCGAAAAACAAGACAGAGTCCGGGTGAAGTCCTCTGCCTCGTTGTCGTTGTAGTCATCCTCCTCCGCCTCCTCCTCTGTCTCTCTTCTTCACCGTACAGCCTTCTTCTTCTTCGAAAAAGTTGCAAGTAATCCTGAACAACAATCGGCATTTCGTAGCTTCCTTTTTTCAAGGTCAGGAAATCGATGTACCACCGGTAACGTCGTCATCGTTCCTTTTCCTTCATCGCCATCGCGATTTCTTCCTCTCTTCTTCGTCTTCTTCTGCTCCTTTTTCTTCTTCTTCTCCGTCGTCGTCGTCTGTTTCTTGCCTATCTTTTTTTTCCTCTCCGCCACGGTGGTTGCGTGTTAAATGTCAATGGCGGCGATCGTCGCATGTGTGTTTATCCGAGTGACTGCATTTGGGCAGCCTTGGTAGGCGCTAAAATTCTCACTTTCGGTCTCGTTGAGGTCAGCCAGCGCGGACCTAGCCGAAATTCCGAGCGCTGATTCATCGCGAGATCGTGCGTGATACCGAGAGATCCCGAATGCGAGAGAGAGAGAGGGTGGGGAGGGAAAGAAAGAGAGAGGGGAAGGAAAGAAAGAAAAGAGGGAAGGAAAGTGAGAGAGAGAGAAAGAGAATTCTTTCGCGAAGAGAGAGAGCAAAGCGCAAAACCATCGCTTATTAATTATATTGCACAATGCAGCATGCAGAACATACGTTGTGATTTCCATCGCGATCAGATTTTTATGGAGCCCGACGTAATGGCGGAACGTGATCCACGTGATTCAAACGTATTCGATCAAAACAAGGCAGGTACGCCGGCGCAGCTCAGGTCCGCCAGACGGTCTGTCGACTTTGAGTAATATTGATCGGCGAGCGACGTTTACTTTGCATATTTTGACAAATTCGCACTAGCCCGCCTAAATGCACTAGCTGGATGCAACCGTCGTTTCTGAGAATACACCATATAAAAAACGTGCAATAAAACTAAACCCAACTTTATTGGCTTCAAGAAAAAAATGCAAATTAATGTCTGATATTAGAGCGCGACACGATGACGGAAACAAAGAGAGACAAATAAATCTATCGATAGTATAGATGAACTTTCTTGAGGAAAATTTTAGACTTATTGCGCCAGATTGTGTGTGTATGTATGAGGTTTAGTTTTATAGGAAAAATGAATCAATTGTTTATAACAAAACGAAAATTGTAAAAATGAGATAGGGAAAGTTGACATATCAATCATATATACCATTCGGAATTTACAATGATTGCTGTATGCGGTTATCTGGTAAACAGATCTGTTGTCGGCAAATTGATTTATGAAAGATATAACGGAATTATAATATCACCTGTATCAATGCATGCGTTTAGTCATGATGACGCGAGATAGCAGAGGAAAGATCGGCAAACATTTTGCAATCTTTTTAAATATTTTTCAATATTTCGATACTATGGATTTGAATCGTGCTGTAATAATTGAAATCAAATTAGTTTCATAGCTGATTTCATTTAAATGTATAAAATACTCATAAAATAAGCAGTATGTACTCGTATACAGAGAAAGTCTAACACGTTCAATCACAAGGAGAAAGAAATCTGTCAACATTTCAATCTTCTATCGCGAACATGAATAAATTTACAACGCGTCACGTTGTGTTCGCACTTGTGCGAGTATAGAAATATTGCTGTTAAATAAATTTTTATTGTATTACCCATCGCGTGTAACTTACGCAATATCCTTGCAGTATACGAACTAGGTAAACATGTACCTGGTAAAATAGAGTAAAAATAGTGTATGACGACTTTAGCGCGAAAAAAAAGATATCAATATTAAACTTGATCATCAATATATGCGCGACTTATTACGAAGACGAGCGCGAAATGTAAGCCGACGTAGACTCTTGCGAGGAGCGAGGAAATCGTACCGTGACCGGATATACGACGATAAAACCGAAAGTGGCGTGACGTGGGTCCGCGCCCCGGGTTTCCCCCCTACAATCCTACCCCCTGCTCACTCGTCGTTCTCCTCCTTTTCCTCCTTCTTCTTCTCCTCTTTCTCCTCGTCTCATTCCTCACTCTTTCTCTTCTCTCTCGCAGCGCCGGTCGTTTATACTCTCGCCAAGGTTGTGTTCCGTGTGACCATGCTCAAAGCCATGTCGTATATATGCAAAGTAAATGCAAGGTCGTTCGCGCGTGTCTCTGCTTACAG